>NW_015388197.1:53087-60658 GCF_001527695.2 Protobothrops mucrosquamatus | reverse complement strand
TTATTAGGGGTTAGAGAGCCAATACCGAACACATCATTAGCCGCTTTCGCCCTCAATAAGACTGGATCTCACAGCAACAGGGGGCGTGTCAAGTTTTGGCTACTTGGTCTCAGGAGCAGGCATCCAATGGAAACCCACCGGTGGATTCTCCATCTCCGTACTGAGAAAAGGCGTTCAGGTAAGACAACGCCCCTTCTCTTTAGTGCCAGGTTGCCTCTCTCTTTGATCAGTTTCCATTCATTGTTTCTTCTTCTGCCTTCTGATGCTTTGGAAGATAAGTTGATCCCCTCTTTTTTTACAACCATTTGTTTAGTGGCCGCTCAAAGTCACCACGGCAATGAAAAAAGTGGCTTATGACCATTTTCACAATTACAACCATTGCAGCATCCCCAACGGTAAATAAGACACCCTCATTTCCTTCCAGATATTTGAAACGTCTTTCCGTTTGGATGTAGAACACTCCAAATTAGTTTTTCTCTATGCAGAACATCCTTACTTTAGTGCAGTATACCCAAAGGAGGTTTGGTATCTAATTCGTTCTGAAAATCAATGACCTAGCTCTGTGTCTTTTCCATTCCTGGCAAATTGGAGATTCTGAGAAATTAAAAACAAATGACTCAGAAAGATGACTGGCTTTTTTTGAGATAGAGGAATTGTGCTGGCATGCTTGCTGGTGAAATTAACTTTTATCCTATAAAAAAAATTTTTTTTTTACAAGATTCCAAGGATCTCCACCAATTAAGCTATCCAGGGTTCTTACATTGTTTATATTTCAGTGGAAAAAGCATCCTACCTTATGTATTGCTCTGAATATTCTTTTAAGATACACACAATTAGCTAGTTTGCCATAAAATTGCTATCACTGCTGTGGATAAAGACATGTCAAGAATTGTTCTGTCATGCCACCCCAACTCAGCTCTGTAGTGTTTTCTAGCATAAAGAGAATTCTGCTTTTCTTCAGGGAAAAGAAAAAGAACTGGATTTATGCTGGCTATCTCTTGTGACAGCCTGTCTTCAAAGGAATTGCCATATCGTGATCCTGGGAGAAGTGTGTGAAAATCTCAGTGTGTGACCTTTAACCTATTACTGCATGCAAAGCTCAGGACCAAAGAAAGTTCTTATTTCTATACTTGTCCGGCTTCAAAAACCAAGAAAGACACCTTGTGCTCCTTCCAAGCAGATTTCTTTATTGTTTCCTCACCTGTAGGCAGACTCTTGCCAAACTAAAGCATGCTAACAACCCCATAAGGCAGACATGTCAAACACAAGGCCTGGGGCCGGACGCAGCCCGCGAAGTGGTTTCATGTGGCCCGCGAAGCCATCCTGGAAACAGTGAGAGAACGGCTCCCGCTGCCTTGGCCCTGGCCCAGGCCTGCCGGGAGCTAATGTACAATTTTGTGGTGGCCATCTATGCCGAAACGCATTCAGTCTTAGCTCCACAAGACCGTCTAGAAACAGCGAGGAACCAGCTCCTGCCGCGTCGGCCCCGTCCCCTGGGTGCATGCTGGGGAGGTGTCACCCTTTGTGAGGAATGAAGGAATGGACCATGCCTTGGCGCTTGCCCCGGTCCCCCCCCCTTCTGCCAGAGACCCTCAGATCTGTCCCACTCCTGCCCAGGCCCCCACAGGCCCCCTTGACGCGAACGATGTAGAGCTGGCCACACCCACCCAGTAGGCCACACCCACTCCATCCACGCCCACCCAGTAGACCGCACCCACCTTGGCCACACCCACCTGGTCCGCCGAGGGCAACCACAATGCTGATGCGGCCCTCAATGAAATTGAGTTTGACACCCCTGCCGTAAGGCATATACAGGTAGTCCTCAATTTACAACTGTTTGATTAGTGACTGTTTGAAGTTACAACGGCTTTGAGAAAAGTGAATTAGGGCCGTTTTTCATACTTAACAACCATTGCAGCTTCCCTATGGTCACACGATCAAAATTTGGCCGCTTGGCAGCTGGGTTCATATTTATATGACGGTTGCAGTGTCCTAGGATCATATGATCCCCTTTTGCGACCTTCTGACAAGCAAAGTCAATGAGGAAGCCAGATTCACTTAACACTGTATTACTATCTTAACCAGTGCAATGATTCACTTAATAAATATGGCAAGGAAAGTCATAAAATGGGGCAAAACTCGCATAACAAACAGAAATTTTGGGCTCAATCGTGATCGTAAGTCGAGGATTACCTGGACTCTGGGAACTATTAGGGAGAAGCCGTCTTCACTCTCTTTCTCTCGCACAAAACTGCATTGTCTCTTGCTCCTCTGCAGTGCATCCTCCTGGCAATTGGGACCAGATTCCATCACAATTCTCCATTCACCTAGAACGGGGATAGGCAACCTTGGCTCTTTTATTCCAGCTGGCTCAGGAATTCTGGGAGTTGAAGTCCACGAGTCATAAAAGAGCCAAGGTTGCCTACCCCTGACCTAGAATAAGCTTATATTGCCCCAATTACTCTAAATTTCCTATTACTTGCATAAAATTAAAAGAACCATTTATTTCAGGCTCATACCAGTAATTGACTAAGAAAAGGAAGTCGTAGATAGAATTTCTGGAAAGATGGCTTACTCATTGCCATCAAACGTCTCCTATAATGCTCATCAGGAGAATGTTTGATGTGTTCCCGACAGTACATTTCATTTTTCTGAATGATGATATTGATAGAATTAGGTCAAAGATTGTGGTTAGTCCAGTGGGAATTGACTTAAGCTCATTAGCCCTTTTCATAGATTTCACCAAAGAAGTCGACAAGGGTTTACTAAATCACTGATAATGAATTTTACAGATGCATCCAGTTTTTCACTGTACAGTAGTCCTCAACTTACAACAGTTCATTTAATGACCATTTGAAGTTAACACCGGCGCTGAAAAAAACTGACTTATGACCCCTTTTCACATTTACAACCATTGCAGCATCCCCATGCTCATGTGATCAAAGTTCAGATCCTTGGCCACCGACTCATATTTATGACGGTCGCAGCGTCCCAGGGTCACGTGATCGCCTTTTGCGACCTTCTGGCAAGCGAAGTCAATGGGGGAAGCCAGATTCACTTAACAACCAGGTTACTAACTCAACAACTGCAGTGATTCCCTTAACAACTGTGGCAAGCAAGGTCATAAAATGGGGCAAAACTCACTTAACAAATGTTTTTCTTAGCAACAGAAATTTGGGGCTCAGTTGTGATCATAAGTCGGGGACTTCCTGTACTATCTTTGAGCCATATATTGAAGAGCGATTAGTGTCTCAGGTTGCTAATGCTATCCGTCTCTAATAATATGTCTGCTGTTAAACACATTTGTAAAACATTCTGGGGAAACTTTAAGGTATCAAGTGGTCTTTTGATCAAGTATCTAAGTAAACTCACGCCCCCCAAAATTAATTAAGAGTTCTGCTCATACTCTTCTAAGCCAAATTAAATTGAAAAAAAAAAGTGTGGTGAAGCAAATATGACCAAGTACAGGAAGTCCTCAATTTACGACCACAAGTGAGCCCAAAATTTATGTTGCTAAGTGATAAATTTGTCAGGTGAATTTTGCCCCATTTTATTATCTTTCTTGCCCCAGTTGTTAAGTGGATCACTGCAGTTGTAACATGGTTGTTAAGTGAATCTGGCTTCCCCCTTGACTTTGCTTATCACTTAAAAATGTATGTAGGAAGCATACCACAGTAGTAATGGGAGACTTCAACTATCCAGATACCAACTGGGAGACAAACTCTGCAACAAGCGGGAGATCAAACAGATTCTTAACCAACCTAGCCAACAACTTTGTCACCCAAAAGGTGGAGGAGGGAACTAAATGTAAAGCCATCCTGGACTTAATTCTGATTAATAGAGAAGAACTGATAGAGGGAGTTGAAGTTGCCGGAACCTTGGGCGAAAGTGACCACGTCATACTGGAATTTAATATAATGCAAACACTAGCAACAGAAAACAATCCAACCAGTGTCTTGAACTTCAAAAGAGCTGACTTTAACAAATTCAGAGAAAACCTAGGAAAGATCCCATGGATGAAAATCCTGAAGGGGAAAACAACCCAACAAGCGTGGGAAACTCTGAAAAATGTGATCATAAAAGCCTAACTAGTACAATACCAGTGAAAAAGAAAAACAAGAAATTCAAGAAGAAACCAGCATGACTGCACAAAGGTCTCTCTGACAAACTGAAAGACAAAAAGGACAAATACACAAAATGGAAAGAGGGACACATAACTAAGGCCGATTATCAGCAGACAGCCAGAACATGCAAACATGAAGTCAGGAAAGCAAAGACTCTGAACGAACAAAGACTTGCAACAGAAATCATGGATAATAAAAAAAGTTTCTTCCAACATATTAACAACAAGAAAAAAGTCAAGGAAACTGTAGGTCCACTAAAGAGAGAAGATGGCAAGGAAATAACAGGCGACAACAAGAAAGCAGAGCTGTTTAACTCATACTTTGCATCAGTCTTCACATAAAACGAAACTATAGCCCAACATACCAAAAAAAACACTGCAAAAGACAAATTAGAAACAAAAATTAAAATAAGCAAGAAAATGGTAAGATGATCAGGGGACTGGAGGCTAAAACATATAAGGAACAGTTACTGGAATTGGGTATGTCTAGTCTAATGAAGAGAAGGATGAGGGGGGACATGATAGCAGTGTTCCAATATCTCAGGGGCTGCCCCAAAGAAGAGGGAGTCAAGCTAGTCTCCAAAGCGCCTGAAGGCAGGACAAAAAGCAACGGGTGGAAGCTAACCAAAGAGAGAAGCAACCTAGAACTAAGGAGAAACTTCCTGACAGTTAAAACAATTAACCAGTGGAACAACCTGCCTCCAGAAGCGGTGAATGCACCAACACTGGAAGTTTTTAAGAAGAGACTGGACAGCCATTCGTCCGAAATGGTATAGGGTTTCCTGCCTGAGCAGGGGGTTGGACTAGATGACCTCCAAGATCCCTTCCAACTTTTTATTATTATTATTATTATTATTATTATTATTATTATTATTATTATTATTATTATTATAACACCTATCCAACCTTGACGAATATAAATCACCGGGGCCTGACAGATTTCATCTCAAAGTTCTGAAGGAGCTGGCAGATGTTATCTCAGAACCATTGTACCACATCTTTCAAAAATCCTGGAGCACCTGAGGATTGGAAAAGGGCTGATGTGGTTCCCATCTTCAAGAAAGGGGGAAAAAACGGTCCCAGGAAACTACAGACCAATCAGTTTAACATCAATCCCTGGGAAGATCCTAGAAAAGATAATCAAAAAACAGATCTGCGAACAACTAGAAACAAACAAAGTTATAACCAGTAGCCAGCACGGATTTGTTAAAAACAGATCGTGCCAAACCAATCTTATTTCATTCTTCGACAAAGTGACTAAACTAATAGGCCAGCGAAGAAGAGGGAGTCGCATTATTCACCAAAGCTCCAGAGGGAAGGACGAGAAACAATGGTTGGAAACTGATCAAAGAGAGAATCAACCTGGAATTAAGGAGAAACTTCCTGACAGTGAGGACAATTAACCAGTGGAATAGCTTGCCTCCAGAAATCGTGGGCGCTCCATCACTGGAGGTTTTTAAGAAGAGGCTAGACAGTCACTTGTCTGAGATGGTATAGGTTCTCCTGCTTGAGCAGGGGGCTGGACTAGAAGACCTCCAAGGTCCCTTCCAGCTCTATTCTATTCTAAGAAGCCTTTACAGTATTAATAAAATTATTCATCAATTTAGCAAGACCTGAGTAGATAACATTGTTTAGCACTTTGATAAATAGGCTCAGAGAGGGTGATTCTTCTTCCAGTGTGACAACCAATGGAGTTTTGATTTTACAGGTGGTCTTTGACTTACAAATACAATTCGGCCCAAAATTCCCGTTGCTAAGCGAGACAGTTGTTAAGTGAGCTTTGCCCCATTTTACGAGCTTTCTTGCCACGGTTGTTCAGTGAATCACGCCAGTTGTTAGGGTGAATCTAGCTTCCTTATTGTTTTTGCTTGTCATATCTTCGGATGTGACAAATTTTTGCTGTCATCTCTTAAGGCAGTGGTGGCGAACCTATGGCAGGCGTGCCAGAGGCGGCGCTCGGAGCCCTCTCTGTGGGCACACGTGCCGTTGCCCCAGCCCCGCCTCCCCCCACGGCCCCCTCCTCACTAGCAACCCTCCGGAGGAGAGTCGCCCCTGGGCTCAGCCCACGCAATGCTGTGCAGCCAAGGATAGCCTTGAAAACCCATCTATTCCATGCGGCCGGCCTGGCGTAGTTTTGATTGTGTTTTGATAGGGGTTTTTATATGGGATATTTTAGAGCAGGCTTTTTATTTAATATTTATCGTGATTTTTAGTATTGCCCGTTCACCGCCCTGAGTCCCGTAAGGGAGATAGGGCGGTATATAAATTTAAATAAATAAATAAATAAATAAATAAATAAATAAATAAATAAATAAATAAATAAATAAATAAATAAATAAATAAATAAATAAATAAATAAATAAATAAATAAATAAATAAATAAATAAATAAATAAATAAATAAATAAATAAATATGGTAGCCGGGCAGAGGGGACAAGACTCCTCCGCCCTTGCACCCCATCGCACGCAGATAATGCTGCAGGGCACGAGCGTGGCCACCATGGCGCTGCTGGCCTGCCTGGATGACCTGTGGCAGGCCATGGAGGTGGTGGGTGGTCCAGCGGGCACGGTGGAGCGGGGACAGGGGTGGGGGGGTGGTTTTTGGGCACTCAGTCTCTAAAAGGTTCACCATCACTGTCTTAAGGTGTCATTGAATAAACGGCCGTTAAGTGAGGAGCATCTGTACTTCACACCGGGGGGGGGGGTGGTGCCTCTTTAGCAAGGCTTCTCTTGATGTTTGGATCAGGTGAGCAGACTCATGCTTGGGAAGACAGTCTCTGATATGTGCTACACACTGTATAGGTGTGTGGGTGTGTGGGTGTGATGTGTGTTGGTTTATAGGGGATAGCCAGCACTTCCATGTTTCATATTTACCAATATTCAGAAATGACAGCTCTGCCACCTCTTTCCTTTCTGCTGAGTAAGCTCTGTGGATTCTTTTGCCGTCTTTCCCCCCCCCTTTAAGATGTAAATTAAGCACACACAGGTGATGTTAAAAAAACAACAACCAGCTGTCTAAAGAACCCACCGCTTTTAATCTTTTATGCCATTATCTTCATTGTCTTTTGATTTTTTTTGATGTAATTATTTTAATTGCGCGGGAAGACAAACCATTAGTTGTGCAGAATTTGGTGGCTTCCCAATCCCAGCCTTCCCTGCTTCTTAGAAAAACCACATCCTGTACAAAATTCTCCCTCCCAAATTCCACACTCTCCAGAAACTTTAGATGTTATTTTGGAAGTCATTTTAATCACTCAAGCAACTTCCTTCCTTCCTTCCTTCCTCCCTCCCTCCCTCCCTCCCTCCCTTCCTTCCTTCCTTCCTCGCTCCCTCTCTCCCTCTCTCTCTCTCTCCCTCCCCTCCTTCTTTCCTCCCTCCCTCCCTCTCTCTCCCTCCTTCCTTCCTTCCTCCCTCCCTCCCTCCCCTCCTTCCTTCCTTCCTCCCTCCC
>NW_015388197.1:42477-52403 GCF_001527695.2 Protobothrops mucrosquamatus | reverse complement strand
CCTCCCCTCCTTCCTCCCTCCCTCTCTCTCCCTCCCTTCCTTCCTTCCTTCCTCCATCCTTTCCCTTCCCTTCCCTTCTCCCTCCTTTCCTCTCTCCCTCTATGACTTTAAGCAACCAACATTGGCTTAAAACAACAATCAAGAAGTATTCCCCCCCCAACAGAAATAAAACGCAGTGTATCAAGGCCAATCTTCAACCCAATAACGCTAAAGATGGGCTTACTTAGACCCTGGCCCAGGACCCAAGGCGAATGGCACATTTTCAAAGCGTTACAAAACACCAACAGGGTTGGGGCCTTCACAATTCAGATGGGGACAGGCTGACTCACAGAACAGGCCTTGTGACAAATGAGGCACATCTCCTCGGTCCTACCTGATGACATGGTTTAATAAGAGAGACTACCCGGACCTTAAAGGATGGGTAGAAATAGTCAGAGATTGATGGTACAAGAAATACAGGTAGTCCTCAAATTACAACCATTCGTTTAGCGATTGAAGTTACGACGGCACTTGAAAAAAAAGTGACTTGTAACCGTTTTTCACACTTAGGACCATTGCAGCATCCCTTAAGGTCACATGATCAAAATCCAGACGCTTGGCAACTGACTCGCATTTATGACGGTCGCAGTATCCCGGGGTCATGTGATTCCCCCTTCTGCGACCTTCTGACAAGCAAAATCAGTGGGCGAGCCAGCTTCACTTAACAACCCACGTTACTAACTTGACAGCTGCAGTGATTCACTTAACAGCCGTGGCAAGCAAGGTCGTAAAATGGGGCTTAACTGACTTAACAACGGTCTTGCTTAGCAATGGAAAGTTTGAGCTCAATTGTGATTGTAAGTCGAGGACAGCCTGTATCTTTCCACGAAGTGCTTTATGGGATGGTAGGTGGCTCTTTTGAGTTGTACCCAGAAGCTGACTGGGAACCGGTGAATTTCTAGTTCCGTCCCTTCATTTAGAAGAAGAAAAAAAAAAGGGTGGGTGGGAGGGCTGCTCATGGTTTTATTTAACATGCAAACACAGCTCAATCCCTTTTTCTCTTCATCCTGGACTATCATCTGCATTTTTGTCTCGAAAGTCGTGCCTGAGTGTTTTGTTTCTTTCTCGTTTCAGATTTTCTATTTTGTACATACATTGATTTGTATATACTGTATATGATGACTTCGGTGGGCAGTGAACGTACTCGGGGCACTCGAGAAAAAACACAGATTCCAGCCACGCAACTGACACAACCCCAGAAACCAGTAGTCCAGGTAGGAATTTGGCAACGTTGACTCCATGTCCTTAACCTATAAATGTTAATGGACAAGCAAGAATGTCATGCTTGTGAAGTGTATAATTACATTTTCTGTAGATATGAGGTGTGGGTGCCCCAAAACCAGCACCAAAGTTTGAAGACTTATTTCTTGTTGTGTTTTTCAGTGTGCCTATGCAGGTAAGTCCTTGACTTACAACAGTTACAGTTCATTTAGTGACTGTTCGAAGTTAAAACAGCACTGAAAAATATTGTCATTATGACCATTTTTCACACTTTCGACTGTTGCAGCATCCCCGCGGTCACATGATCAAAGTTCAGAAGCTTGGAAACTCATATTTATGATGGCTGCAATGTCCCAGGGTCACGTGATCCCTTTTTGCGACCTTCTGACAAGCAAAGTCAATGGGGAAGCCAGATTCACTTAACAACTGTCTAACTAACTTAACAACTGCAGTGATTCACTTAACAACTGTGGCTAGAAGGCAGGACAAGAAGCAACAGATGGAAACTAATCAAGGAGAGAAGCAACCTGGAACTAAGGAGAAACTTCCTGACAGTGAGAACAATTAACCCGTGGAACAACCTGCCTCCAGAAGCAGTGAATGCTCCAACATTAGAAATTTTTAAGAAGGGACTGGACAGCCATTTGTCTGAAATGGTATAGGGCAGGGGTAGGCAACCTCGGCTCTTTTATGACTCATGGACTTCAACTCCCAGAATTCCCGAGTCAGCATAGCTGACTCAGGAATTCTGGGAGTTGAAGTCCATGAGTCATAAAAGAGCCGAGGTTGCCTACCCTTGGCATAGGGTTTCCTGCCTGAGCAGGGGGTTGGACTAGATGACCTCCAAGGTCCCTTCCAACTTTATTATTATTATAGAAAGATCATTCAGACTAGAAAGTTCTGACTTTCCAATTCTGGAAAGAGACTTTTGATGGCTCCTAAAGTCTTTGAGAACCAGAGCAGGGTGTAGCCCTCGTGAACAGATCACCACCCGCTTCAAATCTGTGCTCGGGCGTGAATGACGACTCCAGTCTTGGCTCGAGTACTTCTGTGGGGATATGACACAGCGGGGAAAGCCACTTCCAAGAGCAATCAGCACAGCATTAGAGCTGTGTAAAAAGGTCAAGGACTGAACAAGAAGGTATTTTTCCTGTAGCTATAACAAGGAATCACACAGTGCTGTTACCTCTGCTTTATTGAGCTTCGCTAGGTACAGGTCGTCCTTGACTTACGACCAACAATTGAGCCCAACATTTATGTTGCGAAGTGAAACACTTGTTAGGTGAGTTTTGCCCCGTTTTACGTCCTTCCTTGCCACTGTTGTGAAGTGAATCATTGGAGATGTTAAGTTAGTAGTAGTAGTAGTAGTAGTAGTAGTAGTAGTAGTAGTAGTAGTAGTAATAATAATAATAATAATAATAATAATATAATAATAATAATAATAATAATAATAATAATAATAATAATAATAATAATAATAATAATAATAATAATAATAATAATAATAATAATAAAGTTGGAAGGGGCATTGGAGGTCATCTAGTCCAACCCCCTTCTCAGGCAGGGAACCCTATACCATTTCGGACAAATGGCTGTCCAGTCTCTTCTTAAAAACTTCCAGTGTTGGAGCATTCACCGCTTCTGGAGGTAGGTTGTTCCACTGGTTAATTGTTCTCACTGTCAGGAAGTTTCTCCTTAGTTCTAGGTTGCTTCTCTCTTTGGTTAGTTTCCACCCGTTGCTTCTTGTCCTGCCTTCAGGCGCTTTGGAGAGTAGCTTGACTCCCTCTTCTTTGGGGCAGCCCCTGAGATACTGGAAGACTGCTATCATGTCCCCCCTCGTCCTTCTCTTCGTTAAACTAGACATACCCAATTCCAGCAACCGTTCTTTATATGTTTTAGCCTCCAGCCCCCTAATCATCTTTGTTGCTCTTCTCTGTACTCTTTCTAGAGTCTCAACATCTTTCACTTAACATGGGTTGTTAAGTGAATCTGGCTTCCGCATTGACTTTGCTGATCAGAAAGTTGCAAAAGAGGATCTCATGACCCTGGGACACTGCAAATGTGAAGTAGTTGCCAAGCATCTGAATGTTGATCATGTGACCAAGGGAAGCTGCAACGGTCGTAAGTGTGAAAAATGGTCCTAAGTCACTCTTCTCAGTGCTGTTGTAACTTTGAACGGTTCCTAAATGAACTGTGGTAAGTTGAGGACTATCTATACCAGGGTTAGGTAACCTTGGCTCTTTTATGACTGGTGGACTTCAACCCCCAGAATTCCTGAGCCAGCCATGCTGAGGGGAAAGGGAGAGGTTTCCAAGCTGAGCCAGGTTGGCTCAGGAATTCTGGGAGTTGAAGTCCACGAGTCATAAAAGAGCCAAGGTGGCCTACCCCTGATCTATACAATCTTTTAATCAGGCTCCTAGCCAAAGTGGGCCTGATTTACCAGTTGGCTACCATGATGTGTTTGCATCCCAAAGACCAGCTGAGTAAGCAGAAAAAGCCAAGTTACTCCAGAGAAGCACACGCAAGCGAGAAATATTTGTGATGCACTGTGTATGGGAGATTTCATCCTGATAACACTTAAATATGGCCCAGAGAGTGAATTCTACCCACAGAACACTCTATGCAGGAAGATGCTGTGGACAGGAACTTGTGAGCATTGGTAAAATACAGGTAGTCCTCGACTTACAACAGTTCATTTAGTGACCGTTCAAAGTTTACAGCTGTACTGGAAAAGGTGAGTTATGACCATTTTTCATGCTTAACGGCTGTTGCAGCATCCCCATGATCGTGTGATCAAAATCCAGAGGGTTACAGTGTCCTCAGGTCATGTGATCCCTTTTTGCAACCTTTCTGGCAAGCAAAGTGAATGGGAAAAGCCAGATTCACTTAACAACCGTGTCACTAAGTTAACAGCTGCGTCGATTCCCTTAACAATTGTGGCAGGAAAGGTTGTAAAATGGGGCAAAATTCACTTAAGTGAATTTCACTTAACAAAAAGTTTGGGCTCTGTTGTGGTCGTAAGCCGAGGACTATCTGTACTCTCTCAACTTGTGGCAGTGAGGAAAAGCTATAATGAAACGTCGTGGAACTCAGCATCCTGTCCTCTTGCTATTTTAATTTTTCTGGCAACTGGATGACCTCAAGAGCTGCTTAGCACAGCAAAAATGAGGCCTCCAATTAGAGCAGTAACCGAAACCCGTCTTCAGATGCCGCCGAATGGATTGTCCTTCTTCAAATTTCAAGCTTAGAAATGTCTTGTTGTTTTTTCCTAAATGCTTCCTCAGTTTGTGCTTTTTTTGCCCCCGGAGTTTTGGGCTAGTCAAAAAGTAACAAACCAGGACAAAGAAAATTCAGTTTTGTTTACTACCGTTATGTTTGCAAGCTTCTTGTCCACGCCGGAGAATTTTCAGCTGTTATCCCCAACTGGCATAACGTGTAGTCTTGCTACAATTTCCTTTTGCTAAATTTCATAAATTAGAGCTGGGGCATTGAAATGAAAAAAAAAATGCAAATATATTGAGTGGTGTGGTTTAACTTTGGCCAGAAACTATATGTGTGGACTCTTAATGGATGCCAGGTGGGTTTCCTGGTCTAATCAAACTAGTTTACATCCAGTTCAGGCCATAGTTTTGAGTACATTTGCAGTTCTGTTTAGATGGTAAGTGCAAGTCATCAACTGGGGTTTGTATTCATTGGCTAAAGTAGCTCCACTGGGAGGTATAGCCTGCTGGAAAAACCCATTTATTTATTAAATTTTCATGCCACCAATCTCCCCTGGAAATCAGGGCTGTGGAGTCGGTAGATAAATGTTCCGACTCCGACTCCTCAGTTTTTTGTACTTCCGACTCCGACTCCGACTCCCCAACTCTGACTCCTCTGTATTAATATGCGAATGTATTTTATACATTCCTTGAAGGAAAGAAAGGCAACATACATGTCATTACCACAGGACTACTGGCTGGGAAGCCAACAGTCTACTGTATTGAACAGTTTAAGCAAAAGACAAACACAATGAAAACAACAAAGTTTTATTAATTTTTTTTTATTAATTTAATTAATCAAGTGGCTNTTACCAGTTCAAAAATACAAACCACATTATTTGGTTGTTTTAGAACAAAAACAAAGCTTATCTATATGAACCAAAAACAAAATCTGTAAAATTCCAATCTAAATTTAGTAGGAGTCGGAGTCGGTGCATTGTTTGCCGACTCCGACTCCAGGTACCCAAAATTTCCTCCGACTCCTCGACTCCGACTCCACAGCCCTGCTGGAAATGACTAAAGGGAGCTTACAACTAAGTACTGTATAGGTACTCCTCGACTTACAAGTTGCAATGGCACAGAAAAAATTGATTTAATGACCATTTTTCACACTTACGGATCGTTCTGGCATCTCCATGGTCACATGATCAAAATTCAGATGCTTGGCAACTGGCATGTATTTATGACAGTTACAGTGTCCCAGGGTCACGTGATCCCCTTTTGCGATCTTTTGACAAGCAAAATCAACGAGGAAGCCAGATTCGCTTAACAACCGTCTTCCTAACTTTAACAGTTGCATTGATTCACTGAACAACTGGGGCAAGAAAGGCCATAAAGTGGAGCAAAGCTCACTTAACAACTGTCTTGCTTAGCAACAAAAAATCTGTAAAAACAAGATAAAACATTCACATATTAAAATGATAAATAGCATGTATTTGTTTGCCAGGAGACAAACTTAAGAGCGAGGGAAAAGATGATGATGAACATATTTTTTCTATACCATCCCCAAAAAGCAATAACTTGCAGCCATCCACCATTGTTTGTTTTCTAAATAAAAGCTCACAGGATCCAGAGGCATCTGGATAATGATAGGATCCAGAGGCATCTGGATAATGAAGATTGGATTGTTTTACAGCATAGCAGCTTCCCATTCTTTTTATGATGATTTAAATGGTGTTTTTTTTTTAACCAGTTGGACCATGAAGCCTAAAAGCCAACACAGGAGGTTATCTAAGGGCCAGCCATGCTAATCTGAGATTCTACACCTCCAATAACTTCTTATTTTGTTTTCTAACATAATTATAATTGCCAGACGATTTAGTGTTAAGACCAAGCCAGGTTACTGTTGTTGTTCAGCCCAGTGTTATTCAATGGACCATCCTTAATGTGATGTGCTTAAAGCCATTATAAGAACTCACAGGTTTAGACCCCTCTCCTCTCCCCCACCCTCTTACAAGCACAAAAGCTCTTAAGGCCTTTTAACTGTGGTTTGGAGTGCTGATTGTGGCTCCTAATCAGGTAGCTTTGAAATATATTTCATTTGATAAAATGTTATCCGCCCCTTTTACCGTGCCCTGTTAAATCTTGTATCCCGAGAACTGTTTTCTGTTGGACTGTTGTTAGGAGTGGTTTATTTTTTTAACACTTGCTTATAATCTGCAATGGGGTTGCTGGACAGGGAAAAAACACAGAAAAAGTCTTATTCTCCCCCCCCCCCAAATTAAAAATAGAAAAATAAATTGCAGGAGAGTAAGCAGTGGGGGGGAATATAGGTAGTCCTCACATGCTTGTATGGAAAAGACAGCTATGGGTCGTCCTCAACTTACAACAGTTCATTTAGTGACCGTCCAAAGTTATAATGGCACTGAAAAAAGTGAGTTATGAAAATTTTTCACGCTTAACGACCACTGCAGCATCCCCACGGTTATGTGATCAAAATTCAGATGCTTAGCAACTGACTCATCTATATGACGGTTTCAATGGCCTGGGGTCGTGTGATCCCATTTTGCAACCTGACAAGCATTGGGGAAGCCAGATTCACTTAACAACCGGGCAACTAACTCAACAACTGCAGTGATTCACTTAACGAGCGTTGCAAAAAAAAACTTAACAAGTTTTGCCTCATAAAATGGGGCAAAAGTCACTTAGCAAGCTCTTCACTTAGCAACATAAAACTTTGGCTTCCGTTATGGTCGTAAGTCGAGGACTCTGTACAGTATACTAATTTTGCATGCAGGTTTGTGTCTTATATTTCATGGATGTTTTTGCATTTTTCAGGCCACAGCCGAGCAGATTCGCCTGGCCCAAATGATATATGATAAGAACGACAGAGACTTTGAGGATAAAGTGAAACAAGTAAGTTTCCACCCCAACTTTGAGAGAGAGAGAGAGAGAGAGACAGACAGACAGACAGACAGACAGACAGACAAAGAGAGAGAGAAAGACAGAGGGGGGGGGAGAGACAGAGAGAGGAAGAGAGAGAAAGACAGAGAGAAAGAGAGGGGGAGAGAGGAAGAGAGAGAAAGACAGAGAGAGGGGGGAGAGAGACACAGAGAGAAAGACAGAGAGAAAGAGAGAGGGGGAGAGACAGAGAAAGACAGAGAGAGAAAGAGAGACGAGGGGGGAGAGAGACAGAGGAAGAGAGAAAGACACAGAGAGAAAGACGGGGAGAGAGACAAAGAGAGAGGAAGACAGGAGAAGAGAGACAGAGGAAGAGAGAAAGACAGAGAGAGAAAGGGGGGAGAGAGAGAGGAAGAGAGAAAGAGAGAGAAAGGGGGAGAGAGAGAGAGAGGAAGACAGAAAGACAGAGAGAGAAAGAGAGGAGGGGGGAGAGAGACAGAGAGGAAGAGAGAGAAAGACGGGAGAGAGACAAGAAGAGAGAGAAAGACAGAAAGGGGGCAGAGAGACAGAGAGAGGAAGAGAGAAAGAGAGGGGGGAGAGAGACAGAGAGAGGAAGAGAAAGGGGGGGAGAGACAGAGGAAGAGAGAAAGAGATGGGGGAGGAAGAGAGAGACAGAGAGAGGGAGAGAGACAGGAAGAGAGAGAAAGACAGAGAGGGGAGAGGGAGAGAGAGAGAAGAGAAAGACAGAGGGGGGAGGGGGAGAGAGGGGGGGAGATTGCCATGGCATGTAGTTGAGTGGGCTCCAGTCTTCCACAGGTAGTCCTCGACTTACAACACAGTTTGTTTAGAGACTGAAGTTACAATAGTACTGAAAAAAATGACTAATGGCCGTTTTTCGTACTTACGACTGTTGCAGCATCCCCGTGGTCATGTGATCAAAATTCAGACACTCAGCAACTGACTCATATTTATGACGGTTGCATTGTCCCGGAGGTCATGTGATCCCTTTTTGGAACCTTCTGACACTCAACAGAGGAACCAGATTCATTTAACAACCACGTTACTAACTTAACAACTGCAGTGATTTACTTAACTGTGAGAAGAAAGGTTACAAATTGGGGCAAAACTCACTTAACAAAAATGTCTCGCTTAGCGATGGAAATTTTGGGCTCGATCGCGGTCGTAAGTTGAGGACTACCTATATATTCTAAAGCCATGTCCAAGTCCTCTTGCTTCCTAAAATTTAAAAGTAGCTTCTTCTCCCTTCTGATACGTTGCTGTGAAGTTTAGTACAAGCAGTCCTCGACTTACAACCGTTCATTTAGCGGCAATTTGAGGATACCACAGCACAGCACTAAAAAAAGTTGCAGCATTCCCACATGATCAGACTTCAGGCAACCGGCATGCAATTTATCCCAGTTGCAGCATCCCAGGTTCCTCCGATTGCCATCGGCCACCTTCCCAAGAGTCAACAGGAGAAGGTAGATTTGCTTAATGACCTCATGATTCAGCGAACAACTGCAGTGATGTGGCTAGAACCGTTATAAAATTGGGTGTGACTCACTTAACAACGGCCCGGCTTGTTGTTAGTTGCGGTCATGTCCGACCCATCGCGACCCCATGGACAACGTTCCTCCAGATGATACCACTCTAATGGCAGAAAGTGAAGAGGAACTAAAGAGCCTCTTGATGCGGGTGAAGAAGGAGAGTGCAAAAGTTGGCTTGAAACTCAACATCAAGAAAACCAAGATCATGGCATCCGGCCCTCTCAATTCCTGGCAAATAGATGGGGAAGAAATGGAGGTAGTGACAGATTTGATCTTCCTGGGCTCCAAGGTCACCACAGATGGGGACTGCAGCCAAGAAATTAGAAGACGCTTGCTCCTGGGGAGGAAAGCTATGGCAAATCTAGACAGCATACTAAAAAGCAGAGACATCACCCTGCCAACAAAAGTACTTATGGTCAAGGCCATGTTTTTCCCAGTTGCAATGTATGGCTGTGAAAGTTGGACCATAAGAAAGGCTGAGCGCCAAAGAATGGAGGCCTTTGAACTCTGGTGCTGGAGAAGACTCCTGCGAGTCCCCTGGACTGCAAGGCGATCCAACCGGTCAGTCCTAGAGGAGATCAACCCCGACTGCTCTTTAGAAGGCCAGATCCTGAAATTGAAACTCAAGTACTTTGGCCACCTAATGAGAAGGAAGGACTCACTGGAGAAGAGCCTGATGCTGAGAAAGATGGAGGGCAAGAGAAGAAAGGGACGACAGAGAATGAGGTGGCTGGATGGAGTCACTGAAGCAGGAGGCGTGAGCTTCAATGGACTCCAGAAGATGGTAGAAGACAGGAAGGCCTGGAGGAACGTTGTCCTTGGGGTCGCGATGGGTTGGACACAACTTCACAACTAACAACAACAACAGAGCAAGATATAGGGAGTCCTCAACCTACGGCCAGAATTGAGCCCAATCTTTCCCTTGCTAAGCAAAATGGTGATTGGGAGTTTTGCCCCACTTTATGACCTTTCTTGCCACAGTTGTTAAGCGAACCACTGAAACTAGTTACACGGTCGT
>NW_015388197.1:38089-42134 GCF_001527695.2 Protobothrops mucrosquamatus | reverse complement strand
AGCAGAGAAATTGAAACATGGCTTGAAGGTGAAATCAATCCCTCCTGGATAGGAAGTTTTTGTTTATGTGTGTTGGGGGGGGAGACTTGGGGGGGGGGCTGTAGAATGGGCAAACCGAATCAATTGAATCCTCAGATTGAATGGATGTAAATAAATAAATAACATTTATGTAGCCACCCGTCTTTCAGCCAACTCTGGACGGCTCCCAGTTAGGGTAAGTAGTTTGACCTGGAATTGTACAGATTATAAAGTCCTTTACGTACCAATGGAAGATAATTTGTAGCTCGGGGTTCAACTGCGGGGTCCTTGGTGCTCTCTGAGCTTGGCTGTTTTCTTGCAGATGTTTCGTGACCAAACTAGGTCACATCATGATGATTGATATTACCTACTTTGGTCATGAAACATCTGCAAGAAAATTACCAATTTCAGAGAGTACCAAGGACCCCGCAGTCTTCCTCCTTCTCCTCTTCCTCCTTTTCTTCTTCCTCCTCCATATCTCCTCCTCCTCCCCTCCCCTCTGCAAACCCCATTCCCACCTAGCACTGACGATGTTGTCTAGTTTGGTAACAAGAGTTTGCAAGAAAACTACTAGGTTTGGAGAGCACCAGAAACCCTACAGTCTTTTACGTTCGAAGTTCAGCCCAGGCCTTTGGCTACATCAGTGTTTCTCAACCTTGACAATTTTAAGGCATGTGGACTTCAACTCCCAGAATTCCACAGCCAGCATTGCTGGCTGTGGAATTCTGGGAGTTGAAGTCCACATGCCTTAAAATTATCAAGGTTGAGAAACACTGGGCTACATTGTTCTTCAAGAAATTAAAGTAGTATTTGGGGACTAGACCAGGGGTAGGCAACCTTGGCTCTTTTATGACTCGTGGACTTCAACTCCCAGAATTCCTGAGCCAGCCATGCTGAGGGGAAAGGGAGAGGTTTCCAAGCTGAGCCATGCTGGCTCAGGAATTCTGGGAGTTGAAGTCCACGAGTCATAAAAGAGCCAAGGTTGCCTACCCCTGGCCTAGACTGTTCTCTCAGAACTTGGAGTGAGATAGATGGAGCCCCTTGGATGTGTTCATTATTTTGGTTTTCTATCCCAGATTGTGCCAACAAGATCTCATCTTGGTTTTGATTTGTAATTTTTTAACATTATTTGGGGGTTGAAGTATTGGTTAGAATCAGGCAGTAGCCAAACTGGATTAAATAGATAAATAAATTCGAAAGCTAGTAGCAGTGATTCTGAGCTAATCTGTAACTTGCCGTAGACTGTAGCCTATCTGAGCGGTTATAATTTTATATTAATTAGATCCCCACATACAGAGGCACATTCATTGACATCTTTTATTTCTGTTTCCTGTATAAACTCACCTTGGGTTATTCCGAGCTGCTTTTTAATTCTGTTGGTTTTTATTTTTATTTTTTTAGTTGATGGAAGTGACTGGGAAGAATCAGGATGACTGCATCGTAGCTCTGCACGATTGTAATGGTGACGTGAACAGAGCAATCAACCTCTTGCTGGAAGGAAGCTCAGATACAGTAAGTGCTCAATTTAGAGTCTTTTAGGTGCTTTAAAAAGTTGCCTTCCTTTAGACTTGGGATGATGTGTGTTTAACCCTGTAATCAGTTCTGGGAAGTCCGGGGGGGGGTGGGGGTGAGAGGGAGGGTAGAAATAGAAATAAAATAATTTTGAGTATTAATGTAGAAATGAGTATTAAATTAGGAGTATTGATGTATGGAGAAATATAGAAGGCACTCGGTTAGCACCCCTAAACCGTGTCCGAAGGTAGGGAGAGGAGAGGAGAGATAGGAGGGAAGTAGGAAGGTAGTGGAAAAGAGGGCGGATGCAGGAAGGGGGTGCTGCCGAGCTGATGCCCGGTTAGCGTCCCTAAATCGTGTCCGAAGGAAGAGGAGAGGGAAGGAGGTGGGATGTATAGGGAGGAAGGAGGAGAAAAGAGGGCGGACGCGGGGAGGGGGGGTTGCCAGGCTGTTTTGCAATATTAATGTTTATGTTTGTATGTTAAAATTAATAATACTAAAGTTGTATTAATGTATGCAGGGGGAATATTTCAAAATTAATAAAACAAAATTTGGGGGAAAAAAAAGTTGCCTTCCTAAAAGATTACTTGTGAGGAAGACTTCCTGCTTTTAGTGAGAAATGTGAAGGCTAAAAAAAAAAATATTAACCATTTCAGGACAAATCTTGCCCAGCTAAGAGCTCAGAAATGTGGAATAATATTTTAATTTTTTTTCCCCATCGCTTTTCTGCAAATATTAAGATTAGTTGTGTTCTCCTGGTCCGGATTTGGTGTGTTTTTTAAACTTTTGCTTATTCGTCAAGAAAGCAAAATTTTTAAAACATCGCAATGAACCGTGCAGGAAACTGAAACACCCAACTCCACCTTGACTTTCTCATCTTTCTGGGTTCTGAAATTTCAGCAATGTGTAACGCATGCACATTCAAGCATACCTGACCCCGACTAAGGACAAAGAGCTTGCTGTAAAAAAAAAAAAAAAAAAGCATATATTTTTACATTACTTAATTATCTGCTCAGTGCCTTCTACTTTGTCCTATTTCTCTCCCCCGTGGAACTGTGCCATCCGTGTGGCTTCCTCTCCCTCCTCCTGTTTATGGTCTAGTACAGTGGTTCTCAACCTTTTTAATGCCGCGACCCCAACCGGTCGTAAGTCGAGGGCTAAACCGGTCGTAAGTCGAGGACTAAACCGGTCGTAAGTCGAGGACTAAACCGGTCGTAAGTCGAGGACTACCCAACTGGTCGTAAGTCGAGGACTTTCCCTGCCCGGGAGTGCCGCGCATGCGTGGTTCCGCCCTCTGCGCCGGCCGAGGCATAGCTGGCAAGCGGCAGAGACAGAGCAGGCCGACCACCAGCTGGCCCAGCCCAAGGGAGGTAAGGCACCCGCCGGAAAAGGGGGAAAAAAATGGCAGACAAAAAAAATGGACAAAAAAAATGGCGGACAGCCTTGCTTGGCGACCCCCGTGAAATGGTCGATCGACCCCAAATGGGGTCCCGACCCACAGGTTGAGAACCACTGGTCTAGTACATGATGGCGAACCTTTTAGAGACCGAGTGCCCAAACTGCAACCCAAAACCCACTTATTTATCGCCGGGTGCCGGGTGGGCGTGGCCCACTGGGTGGGCGTGGCTGTGGTGGTCATGGCAGACTGGATGGGTGTGGCCAAGGTGGGCGTGGTCACCTCAATGTTGCTTGTGGGGAAGGACGCCTGTGGGGGCTGGACAGGGTTGAGGGAAATCCAGGGGGTCTCTGGCAGGTGGGGTGGTGGGCAGGAAGCTCGTCCTGCGGGGTGAGGCGAGGCAAGGTGAGGCAGGGCGGGGGTGCCATTGTCGCAGGGCAAGGCGAGGAAGGGGCCGGGGCGGCGGCTGCCCCCGCACTTAGAGGCCAGCGAGCGCATGGGGGCCGACAGTGTCCATCAACAGCCACAGCCTGCCGGCCCCTCGACCGCCGCACTCTGGGGCTCCGCAGTCCGCTGCCAGCAGTTCAGAGAAGCCGTCTCTGAGCTGGACGGATAGCCGACAGCTGAGGAGGCGATGCAGTGGGTCGTGCCCAGGAAAAGGAGAGCATGTGAGGCCAGGAGGGATGGGACAGAGGGGAGGGAAACCACCCGTGCTGGGATGCATCCGGCCACGTGGGACCTCGGCAAGTTAGCGGGCGGCTGGTTGAAGAGGGACGGTTGCCATCTCCAGGGCATGGCGCGTGTGCCCACAGAGAGGGCTCTGAGTGCCGCCTCTGGCACGCGTGCCATAGGTTCACCCAGGGCTGTGGAGTCGGTAGATAAATGTTCCGACTCCGACTCCTCAGTTTTTTGTACTTCCAACTCCGACTCCCCGACTCCGACTCCTCTGTATTAATAAGCTAACAATCGGAGTTTACAAGTTTTTATAGCCTTAGCTGAATGACAGCAGTTTTTCCAATGGTTTACAGCTTCAGTCTTGAACTATTGACCCTCCATTCCCTTCACTTATACAAGTGTCTCTAGTCCTGCAAAAAACATATTTACTTAATCCCTTATCAG
>NW_015388197.1:32873-38083 GCF_001527695.2 Protobothrops mucrosquamatus | reverse complement strand
TGCGTTCCCTGTAACAGCAGAACACAACACTATGGAAAGTATAAGTATTGCCGCTCCTAATTGTGCGTTGCGTGCCATATAGTGAAGCACATGAAAAGCATGCTTCTTCACGGTCACTTAACGTGTTCGTTTTGCGGTTACGTGAGGCACTGCATGCATTGGTCTTTATTCTTACAGTAGAGAAGTCATTAATTATAACCTTTTGTGAATTGGGACATTTAAACTTGCTTTTTTTTTAATTCCAATCTAAATTTAGTAGGAGTCGGAGTCGGTGCATTGTTTGCCGACTCCGACTCCAGGTACCCAAAATTTCCTCCGACTCCACAGCCCTGGGTTCACCACCACTGGTCTAGTATGCATGAAGTAAGCTAGGATGGTTTTTTTTTTTCCCATTGAGATAATGAAAAGTAAAACCCTTGCTCTTTGTTCAGTTAAGAACGGCCTCCTTAATGTTCAGTTTGCTTTCTTACTTAAGACAGCCAAAACACTGGCAACAGGATAATGGGTCTTTTTCCTTGTTTTCTGGTGTATTTAGAAAATGTATATGACTGCCCAACTATGAGTCTAGGTCGCCTGTAGAAACACAACCCCAAATAAAAACCCCAATAAATCCCCCCCCCTCTCTGGTGACTACCATCAAACAAACCACTTGATGGGCTCCATGTCACGCTGGGTTCCTCAGACCCACGGGCAAAACCAAGTCTTGGGGGCCATTTAAAAGAATGTCAAGGTGGGGGACCAATCTTATCTCCACAGGGATTATGTTCCACAGGGTAGGAGCCACCACAGAGAAGGCCCTTCTTCTTGGTCCCACTAGATGGACCTCCTTAAGAGAAGGCACCTATAACATCCCCTCCCTCCCCACCCTGCTGGGTTGGGTAGAGATGACTAGGAAGTGAGGGTTCTTCAAATAACAGAGAGGGAGCCACCACGGATAAGGCCCTTCTTCTTGGTCTCATCAGATGGACCTCCTTGGGAGAGGAGACCCATAGCATTCCTCCCAACCCTGGTGGGTCAGGAAGATGTGACTTTATTTCAGATAAGAACCCACTAGACAAGAATGTTCTCCAGGAATGCGAAAGGCAGCAGTTCCACCTCCTATCTTGTCCCAAACCTACATCTACCCTGATGGGAGGCTGGAATTTATACCTCTGCATCTGTTTCCATCTTGATTCTCTACCTAGTAGCATTTGGAGAGAATTCTCTTCCTTTGAAGGCTTATAAACATCTCAGTTTGAGAACATTGTGGGTTTATTAGTGATCACATTGGTTACTGGGGTTTACTGGTTATAAGCTGGAGTCACAATGGTAGTGCATATGGGGTGGAATTCCTCCTGAATGGACACTTCCTAGAAAAAAATATGGTGGGGTATTTATCTTCCATTGCCTATTTTGGGGGCTATGATTCATGCCTGTTCTTCAAGCACCATTGGCTGTTCCTGGAAATAGAATAGAATAGAATAGAATAGAATAGAATAGAATAGAATAGAATAGAATAGAATAGAATAGAATAGAAAAGAAAATATGGAATGGAATGGAATGGAATGGAATAGAATAGAATAGAATAGAATAGAATAGAATAGAATAGAATATAGAATATAGAATATAGAATATAGAATAGAATAGAATAGAATAGAATAGAATAGAATAGAATAGAATAGAATAGAAAATAAAATAAAATATGGCATGGCATGGCATGGCATGGCATGGCATGGCATAGAATAGAATAGAATAGAATAGAATAGAATAGAATAGAATAGAATAGAATAGAAAATATGGAATGGAATGGAATAGAATGGCATGGAATAGAATAGAATATAGAATAGAATAGAATAGAATAGAATAGAATAGAATAGAATAGAATAGAATAGAATAGAATAGAATAGAGCTGGAAGGGACCTTGGAGGTCTTCTAGTCCAGCCCCCTGCTCAAGCAGGAGAACCTATACTGTCTCGGACAGGTAAATGTCTGTTCTCTTCTTAAAAATCTCTGGTGATGGAGCGCCCATGATTTCTGGGGCTAAGCTCAGGAAGTTTCTCCTTAATTCCAGGTTGCTTCTCTCCTTGATCAGTTTCCAACCATTGTTTCTCGTCCTTCCCTCTGGTGCTTTGGTGAATAACGTGACCCCCCCCTTCTTTGTGGTAGCCCCTCAGATACTGGAACACTGCTATCATGTCTCCCCTATTTCTTCTTTTCTTTAGACTAGCCAAACCCAAGTCCCGCAGCCGTTCTTCCTATGTTTTAGTCCCCAGGCCTTTGATCATCTCAGTTGCTCTTTGAATTTTTTTCTAAATTCTCAACATCTTTTTTGTGATATGGTGACCAAAATTGGCCGCAGTATTCCAGGTGTGGTCTTACTAGGGTTTTATAAAGCGTTAGTAATACTTCGTGTGATCTTGATTCTATGCCTCTGTTTATACAACCCAGGATTGTATTAGCTCTTTTGGCTGCTGCTGCTGCACATTGCTGGTTCATGGTTAAGTGATCGTCCACTAGGACTCTTAAGGTCCCTCTCACAGTTACTGTTTTTGAGCCAGGTCTTGCCCAATCTGTACTTATACCTTTGATTTTTCCTGCCTAAACGTGAGACTGCTTTTTTCCACATTGAAACTCATTTTGTTGGATAGGGCCCATTGTTCAAGTTTGTCAAGATCTTTTTGGATCCTGAGTTTGTCTTCTGGGATATTGGCTACTCCTGTCAGTTTGGTGTCATCTGCAAATTTGATGAATTCCCCTTCAATTCTCTCATCCAAGTCATTGATGAAGATATTAAAAAGTACTGGGCCTAAGACGGAACCTTGTGGTACCCCACTGCTTACTTTTCTCCATGTGGATGTAGTGCCATTGAGGACTACTCGTTGAGTACGGTTTGTCCTGAATCAGCTTGAGTCAGACAACTCTGCTTCCCTTCCAGGAATATCCAATCACCTGGCTCAGGGAATGCATTGTGTGCCCTGCATTGTGAGTGAGCAGTTGGATAAAATGCCATTTAGGATTGCACAAGCAAGTGACCCTTTTTTGTCCCCCTCTTATCTAGCTCTTGTCTAGCCAGTTGGCACGTTAAGCACTGACAGAGGAGCTATTGCGTGGGCTGGATTATCTTCCTCCTCCTACTGAACATAGGAGCACAGGCAGTACCTAACATTTTTGCACAGAAGACCCAAACGTAAAAATGTGTACTATCACCCTCATCTGTGGTCTTACAAAGCAGGAATAAGTGCAGTGTCTCCTAGGTGTAATGCAAAAACATGCAAATATCTTTAGCATTTTGGCTTATTTTTTTTTTTTTTTTTTAAACTAAGTACGGTATCTTGGAGAGCCCAGCCAGGCTAGAGAGGGTTCTGAATGGCAGGCTGGAGGGGAAAAAAAAGAGTTCCATTAGGACTAAAGTGTGAAAAGGGGAACACTACTATTTTTAGATTGGGAACGGCCAGTCTAGAGAAAAGAAGGACTAAGGGAGACATGACAGCAGCATTCCAGTATTTAAGAGGCTGCTACAAGGAGGAGGGGGTCAACTTATTTTCCAAAGCACCAGAAAGCAAGACAAGAAACAATGGATGGAAACTAATCAAGGCAAGAAGCAACCTGGAATTCAGGAGAAACTTCCTAACAGTGAGGACAATTAACCAGTGGAACAGCTTGCCTTCAGACATTGTGGGTGCTTCATCACTCGAGGTTTTTAAGAAGAGACTGGAAAGCCACTTGTCTGAAATGTTATAGGGACTCCAGCTTGAGCTGGGGGCTGGACTAGAAGACCTCCAAGGTCCCTTCCAGCTCTATCCTGAGTATTATTAATTGTAAAGCATTTTTTAAATTGTAAGCCACTCAGAGTCATTGACAGGAATGGGCACTGTAGAAATTAAATGTATGAATCAATGAATGAACAAACAAACAAACCCTTTTCCCAATATCCTGTTTTTGTTCATCCCTTCCTGGGACTAAAAATACACATAATATCAGAAATAGTTTTTCTATTTGTCTGTCTATCTATCCATCCATCCATCCATCCATCCATCCATCCATCCATCCATCCATCCATTTTCTACAGCCATCCAATTCAACAAAATGACTCTGGGCGGTTTAAAACTCTAAAAACAATTTAAAACAGGGGTGTCAAACTCAATTTCACTGAGGGCCGCATCAGCATTGCGGTTGCCCTGCGGGGTGTGTGTGTGTGGCCAGAGTGGGTGCAGCCTACTGGGTGGCCGTGGATGGAATGGGTGTGACCTACTGGGTGGACGTGGCCAGTTCTACATCATTCGCGTCATGGGGGCCTGGGCAGGGGTGGGACAGATCTGAGGGTCTCTGGCAGAAGGGGGTGGGACCAGGGCACGTGCCAAGGCATGGTCCACCGGGGCAAGTGCCAAATGGCCACCACAAAATTGCACATTGGCTCCCAGCTGGCCTGGGCCAGGGCCAAGGCAGCGGGGGCCGTTCCCTCACTGTTTCCAGGATGGCTTCGCGTGCCACATGAAACCAATTTGCGGGCTGCATCCGGCCCCCGGGCCTTGTGTTTGACATTTCTGATTTAAAACATGAAAAGAATAAAAACATCTGCGAAATAAACCAAAACAAACAGCAGCACGATGATTAATCAACTAATAATAAAGCCAATTCACGGGGCCCTTCGCATGTTCTGAGCACCAGGCCTGGGTACACAACCAGGTATTTTAAAGCCTTGGAAAAAGCCAACAGGGGGAGGATATTCCAGAGAGCAGGGACTATGTCAGAGAAGGCCCAGCTTGGAGTTCCCGCCAGTCAGCACTCTTTGGCTGACGGGAACCGTAGCATCCAACCTGTTGGATCTAGTTGGGAAGATGAAAAACTCTTGAAAAAAAAGATGACCTTTCAAGCGATCCGATCCCAAGTCACGTAGCCTCTTGAGTTGCACCAGCAACCTGTGCAGCTCACGTCGTAGCCTGATGCTGTGAAGATCACCTGCCAGTTAAAAAGACATAAAACAATACAGGTAGCCCTTGATTGGCAGCCCTTCATTTGGTGAACCTTTCGCTGTTACAACAGCACCGAAAAAAAGCGACGTACGTCTGTGTTTCACACTTAACGACTGTCGCGGCATCCCTGTGGTCACAGGATCACAATTCAGGCGCTTGACAAATGGCTCGTATTTATGACGGTCGCCCTGTGCCGGGATCGCATGATCCCATTTTTGCGGGGGCTTCTGGCAAGCAAAGTCAATGGGAAAACCAGAT
>NW_015388197.1:22232-30387 GCF_001527695.2 Protobothrops mucrosquamatus | reverse complement strand
GGGAATGTATGTTGTGTCTAAAGTATGTTGTGGCCAAGAAGAACATCTTAAAAATAATAAAAGCATTGCCCGACGTGCCTATAAGTGACTTCAACTGATAGAATTCCTCCTTTCTCAGATAACCACAGAGGAGTGCAGGCTAAAACTGTACAGGTAATCCTCAATTTATAGCCATCGTTGAGCCCCAAAATTTCCGTTGCTAAGTGACACATTTGCTAAGTGAGTTTTGCCCTATTTTAAGACCTTTCTTGCCAGAGTTGTTAAGAGAATCACTGCAGTTGATAACTTAGTAACACAGTTGTCAACTGACTCTGGCTTCCCCGTTGACTTTGTTTGACAGAAGGTCGCAAAAGGGGATCATACGACCCCGGGACACTGCGACCGTCATAAATATGAGTCGGACGCCAAGGGTCTGAATTTTGACTATGTGATCGTGGGGATGCTGCAACAGTCCTGAGCGTGAAAAACGGTCATAAGTTACTTTTTTAAGAGCCGTTGTAACTTCCAACTGTCACAAAACAAACTGTTGTAAGTCAAGCACTACCTGTACTTAAATCTCAAATAATAATAATAATAATAATAACAATAATAACAATAACAGTAATAGTAATAGTAATAATAATAAAAAAGTTGGAAGGAACCTTGGAGGTCATCTAGTCCAACCCCCTGCTCAGGCAGGAAGCCCTATATCATTTCGGACAAATGGCTGTCCAGTCTCTTCTTAAAAACTTCCAGTGTTGGAGCATTCACCGCTTCTGGAGGCAGGTTGTTCCACTGGTTAATTGTTCTAACTGTCAGGAAGTTTCTCCTTAGTTCTAGGTTGCTTCTCTCCTTGATTAGTTTCCATCCGTTGCTTCTTGTCCGGCCTTCAGGCACTTTGGAGAATAGCTTGACTCCCTCTTCTTTTTGGGCAGCCTCTCAAATATCAGAAAACTGCTATTAGGTCCCCCCTCGTCCTTCTCTTCATTAAACTAGACATACCCAATTCCAGCAACCGTTCCTTATATGCTTTACCCTCCAGTCCCCTAATCCTCTTTGTTGCTCTTCTCTCTACTCTTTCTAGAGTCTCAACCTCTTTTTTACATCGTGGTGACTAAAACGGGATGCAGGATTCCAGGTGTGGCTTTACCAAGGCCTTGTAAAGTGGTATTAACACATCACGTGATCTTGATTCTATCCCTCTGTTAATGCAGCCCAGCACTGTGTTGGCTTTCTTGGCAGCTGCAGCACACGGCTGGCTCATATTTAAGTGATTGTCCAGACTTCGAGATCTCTCTCACAGTTGCTACTATTGAGCAGGGTACCCCCCCCCCATCTATACCTGTGCATTTGTTTTTTTCTTGGACTGTGTAGAAGATTATGGAGGCTTATCAATAAAAGTGCCTGGTAAACTGCCCCTGAATAACTTTTTATTTTCTTCTCCCATAGTGAAATGTAAAATAAAATCCTTGGCTTGGCCAAGCATTGAAGCCAGCCTCTGCGGCCCAGGATGCTAATCTCTTGATACTAAAAGCAAAGTCCTTCCATATTTTTAACTTCTAAGCAATGCAGGATTACAATACGGACTGGCCCCACAATACTAATCTACTGGGACAAACTCAGTTTCACGATGCCTTTATTTTCTGCAACGAAGACTTCATCCGAGGAAGAAGCCAGAGGACACAATCTCTGTGCTTTTCCCTGAGTGAGCCACAAAATGCCCGTTTCTCAGCAGAGCAACTGGCCTGGCTGTCCCCTGCCAGCTGCCCGTCAGCCCTGGGGTCCAGAAGCACAGCTGGGAATGCCAGTTACGGCAGAGGGCTGGGCTGCTGGACTTGACATCCTGGCAGAGAACTTGGCAGCCCAAGCAGGCATGTTTGTCAACATTTGTCAGCGGAGATTCTCAATCATCCAGGTCATGGTTGTCCTAACGGTGCTTTTCAAAAGGCAATTTGGACCTTTTTTTTTTCTTTGAAAACGTTTCGCTCCTCATCCAAGAAACTTCTTCGGTTCTGGCTGAGTGGTGGTGAATGGAGGGATTTAGAAAAGAGGCATATTTGAAAGCATGGGTCCCCAACCCCCGGGCTGTGGCCCACTACACCGGACCGTGGAGAGGGTGGGTTGGTTCATACTTATGAGTGTTGCTGTGTCCCAAAGTGATGTGATTGCTTTTTGCAGCCTTCTGAGAAGCAAAGTCAGTGGGAAAGCCAGATTCACTTAACGACAAAGAGCAAAACCCACTTCCTTCTAGCACTGACGTTGGTACCTAGTTGGGTCACGAAACTAGGCACAAGAAAACAACTCAGCACGGAGAGCACCAAGGAATCCACAGTTCAACCTTCAGCCTCGAATAATCTCTTTCTTTCTTTTTATTGGTCTTGTGGCTTTTTTAAACTGACCCTTGACAGGTTTGATCCTGCATTCCCACATCTTGGAAAAACCAGATTCTCGCAGGATAACAATTCTTCCTCTTGTCTTCCTTATAAATATTAGTTCTACCGAGTTATCTTAATCCTAAATCTGGTTCTGCTTCCTTGTCCAAGATGCATTTTATTCTTAGAAGGAGGGGGGGGAAAGTGTTTTTTTTTTCATTTCCTTGTTTTTCTTCTCGAAATTCCGTTTATCCACTTTGCCCTTGGAAACTAAGTTCTTCCTTTTTTCTGTAGGATTTGGACGAGCCAGAGGAAGAGGAACTGGGAGATTTTCAGCCCAAGGCATGGGGTAGGTTTTTAATAACAGCTTGTATTTTAACTAAATGTGGACCAAACAATACTGCTTGGAAATTCTGCAGATTTTGTTGAGCAGGGCCTTCTGCCTCCTTTATTCCTCTTAGCAAAGGAATAAAGACAAAAGCAATCTAAATCAGAAATCCGGGAAGTCAGATTATAATTCTTTCTTAGGCATGGAAGCAGCTGGATGACCTTAGACCATCCATTCCCCTTTGATGAGTTGATTGATCAATAAAACCTCATTGCAATAGCAATAAAACTGTATATACTGCTTCACCGTGCTTTACATCCCTCTCTAAGCAGTTTACAGTCAGCACATTGCCCCCAATAATCTGGGTCCTCATTTTACCGCCCTTGGGAAAGATAGAAGGCTGAGCTGGTCAGGATCGAACTCCTGGCTGTGGGCAGAGTTAGCTTGCAATATTGCGTTCTAATCACTGCGCCACCAGGGCTCTTAAATCATTTATTTATTTATTTATTTTATTTATTTATATTTGAATTTATATCCCGCCCTTCTCCCGTAGGACTCAGGGCGGCTGACAATCTATTTAAAATACATACAAAACAATACAAATTTAAAATTAATTAAAAGGAATATTAAATATTTGTCGAATTTAAAATATAATTAAAACCCCCCTAAAAATTACCCTAGGCCAGTCCTGCAAGCTNGCAAAAGAGACAATCAACAAACCAAAAAGGGATCAAAAAGACCAAAACAACTCCCCACCAGCAATCAACACCCAGCTGAGCATAGATTAACACCAAGATTAACATCAGTCCAACAGTCAAGGAACTGCCAAACAGGCTAACAGTAAACAACCCAAACAACAAGACCACTCCCACCAGGATTGACAGGGCAATATAAATTGAGAGTAAACCCCACTCCCTTCTAGCACTGATAATATTACCTAGTTGGGTGGTAAAACATCGGCAAGAAAACAACTGGGCTCAAAAGAGCACCAAGGACCCCACAGTCATCGTCCTCCCCCTTGTCCCAAACCCCACTCCCTTCTAGCAGGGCTTTTCAACCTTTTCACCCATTGTACCACTTTTAGGATATGGCAACATCCGAGTACCACCAGCAAGGTGTCAAAAACTTGATGACCAAAAAAAAAAAAAAAAGTAATAAAGTACAGGTAGTCCTCAACTTACAACAGTTTGCTTAGTGACTGTTTGAAATTACAATGGCACTGAAAAAAGTGCCCCCCAAGCCACAGCCGAGCAAGACACCTGCCTGCCCACCCGGTGGCGCTCTTCCTCCTGTCCGAGGTTTTCATTGTTGTGAGCATTTCTGTTGAGGATTGGCAGCAGGGGTGGGGTGGGGGGGTTGGTTTTTATTCCCCCCCCCCCCGTCTGCTAGGTGGTTGCAGCAGGTTTTGGTCACTTCACATGACCCTGGGACACTGTGACCGTCATAAATATGAATCAGTTGCCAAGCATCTGAATGTAAATCACAAGACCTTGGAGAGGCTGCAACATTCCAGCTGATCGGCGCTTCTTCTGGGCTCAGCAGAAGTGTCAGGATCAGTGCTGCTTTCCAGCTGATTGGTGCTTCTTCAGGGCTCAGCAGAAGCACCAGGATGAGCGCCGAGCTCCAGCTGGAGCCTGGCGTTGATCCTGGCGCTTCCGCTGAGCCCTGACAGCCCTGAAGAAGCGCCGATCAGCTGGAAAGTGGCACTGATCCTGGCGCTTCCGCTGAGTCCTGACAGCCCTGCAGCTCCAGCCGTCTCTCGCTCAGGCTTGTGCGGTGCTGCCACTGGTTCAGCTCATTCCTCTCCCCCGCTACCACTTTTCTAGGATGGTCACGTACCACCTGACGTGCCCATGTACCACAGGTGGTACCCGTACCACCGGTTGAAAAGCCCTGCCTTCTAGTACTGATGATGTTACCTAGTTGGGTAATACAATGTCTGCAAGGAAACATTCTAGCTCAGGTTGGAAGGGAAAATGCTGGGCTAGGCTGACCAGACAATTAACTGAAGCCTTGCTTTCTCTTAAGAGTTCTGACTTTCTCCACCTCTCTTGATCTTTAGGACATTTAACCCTGCAGATTACACTGATTCCTCTGGCGCCGATGGCTTTGGAGCAAAACAGGAGTCTTGGGAACTGGGAGAAAACGATGCAGCTGATGGAAAAGGTGAGGGAACGACAAGGTTGCAGATTACAAGCCTGTCCCAAATTGCCAATAGCAGGTGATAATCAGCTTGTGTGTTTCCTGATACAGAAAAATGTGCGTTTTTCTCTTAAGAATAGGTAAAGGTAGGGTGTACACGCTGTCTGTAATCTTACCTGCAAAACGGTTTTCAGTAAAGGAGAATATTTGGGGCTCAGGGTTGAAATGAAGGGTCCTTGCTGCTCCCTGACAGCTTGCTTGTTTTCTTACAGATGTTTTATGACCAAAGTAGGTAACATCTGATGTTACCAAGTCTGGGTCATGAAACATCTGCAAGAAAACAAGCAAGCTCAGAGTAGCAAGGACCCCTCAAAACAATTTTCCATTGGCACTTTTGTTTGTGTGTGTGAGAGAGAGAAAGAGAGAGAATGAGAATGAGAACAATGTGGAATTAAGAACTACAAAAGCCTTGGTTTTCTACCCACCACTTATCCTGACCTCTCCCCACCAAGGGGGAAGGTCGTTGCACCCACTTTATACCAAACTCGCCACTTCTTTGATCTTTTCTGTCGAAGCTGCTTCTTTTTACTTTGATCTGTGACAAATAATAGATTTGGAAGGGTCATGTGTCTGATTAACGAAACACTTAAAAGGACTTTCAGGCATATTTTCTCCTAAAAGCATTTATTAAGGTTACAGAGACGTCAGTACAGCATGATGGAAATGCTTAGGTCTGGCTTCTCTTCCGTTAGGCATACATTCCAAGCATTTTTCCCTGCCTCTATTTTGGGGTCATGGTTCACATCTTCCAATTTAACTTGGAAGATGTGACCCTGTTGCCTGGTTTAACTATAAAAATACCAGACAGTTCTGCATATTGTCAGAGCAAGAATATACAGTATTTGCAGCGTTGACAATACCAGTGGTGGCGAACCTATGGCACGCATGCCGGAGGCGGCACTCAGAGCCCTCTCTGTGGGCACACGCACTGTCGCCCCAGCCCTGCCTCCCCCCACGGCCTCCTTCGCACCAGCAGCCCCCCTGGAGGAGAGTCGCCCCTGAGCGCGGTCCGCGTGGAGCAGCGCAGCCAAGGACATGGCAGCTGGGCAGCGGAGACAAGACTCCGCCCTCCCACCCCGCCACACACAGATGATGCTGCAGGGCACGGGCGGAGGGCGTAGCTGCCACGGTGCTGCTGGGCCGCCTGGGCGATCTACTGTGGTGGGCTGTGGAAGCGGTGGGTGGCCTTGCAGAGGAGCAGGGAGGAGCGGGCAGGGCGCGAAGCGGGGCGGGGCGGGCAGGGAGGCAAGGGTGGTTTTTGGGCACTCAGTCTCTAAAGGTTCGCCATCACTGCCCTATACCAGTGGTGGCGAACCTATGGCACGGGTGCCAGAGGCGGCACTCAGAGCCCTCTCTGTGGGCATGCGCGCTGTCACCCCAGTCCTAGGCCTTCAGTTGGGTTTAATAAAACCTTTTCGCTTTAGGCCTCAGCCACCGTGTGCAAAAAAAAAAAAAAAAAAGGTTCAATCAGTCAATTTCAACATCTCGCAGGAAAAAAAAAGATCTTGCAAAGTTGGAATTGATTGATTGAACTTTTTAGTCCCACCCAGTCTGCCGTTACCACGGCAGCCACACCAGCCAATGGGCCACACCCACCCAATGGGCCACACCCACCCAATGGGCCACACCCAGTCAATGGGCCACACCCACCCAGCACTCGACGATGCATAAGTGGGTTCTGTGTTGCAGTTTGGGCACTCAGTCTCTAAAAGGTTCGCCATCACTGCCCTATACCATTTCAGACAAATGGAAGCTCTTAAAAGCCTCCAGTGTTGGAGCACCCACAACTTCTGGAGGCAAGATGTTCTATTGATCAATTGTTCTAACTGTCAGGAAGTTTCTCCTTATTTCTAGGTTGGTTCTCTCCTTGGTTAGTTTCCATCCTTTGCTTCTTGTCCTGCCTTCAGGTGCTTTGGAGAATAGCTTGACCCAATCTTCTTTGTGGCAGCCTTGGAAGACTGGCTTGTTTGAAATTTTCCACATGCTACCCCAGCTCTCTTACCCATTTTTTTCAAAATTTCTGTCCTCTGTTAAATTATTTAGTCTAAATTTAGAACCGAAGAGATACTCAGGAATGCAAAACAAATACAGTCTTAACATATTTGCAGGACGGACGTGAAGAGATGTTTTTTACAACAGCTTTACAGTCAAGATTTCCTGGCTTGCAAACCAATGGAGGCATGCCAGGTTGCTTGCTTTTTTTTTTTTTTTTTTAGTTTAAGGTGGCTTGGGGTCTCTTTTCCAGAACAGCCCCCAAGAAACTCACCGGTACATAAATGTCATTTACATGTAAAGTCCAGGTAAATTTTTTTGTCATTATTTTTGAATTCTCACGAGTGCGGGAAAAATTGCCAGTGGTTTGGAAGCATTGAAGAAGAAAAAAAAAAAGCACCCTTTTGTTTTGGGGAATCCATAGTTCATATTTCACTTGGACGGGAATGTTCCTCTTTTAGTAATAAAACATTTTAATATCTTCAACATCCCAATTTTCCATGCTATATATAAAATCTAAGTAATTTTAAAACGCCTTTATTGAAATCTGTTTCCGTGTCTTTGCATGAGGACAATCCTCACTGCCTGATATAGTTTGTATGTATCATGACTCCCAAGTAATAAAATAAGTAAACAAGCTAAAAAACATTTTTGGGAAACCTAGTGAACACATACACACACACACACAAACACAAACAAAATCGATAGCCATCCGTGAAAGGATTTATAAAAACAGTGTGTTTTGATTTTGGCTGAAAAAATCATTTTGACTGCTGCAGACTTTGTCCCAGTAACCCAGAACTAGGGTGTCCTCACTCTTGGCTCTTCTGTTTCTGCCATGGGCTGTTAATTTGGATAGTTTAAACATGATTTATTACTATAGCAGGCTGGGAGGGCTGTTTTAAGATGTTGGCAGTGTGGGCTAGATAGCAGCTTTTGTAAAGATGGCCTGAAGCAAAGTTTAGAAGATAACTAGTTTCTGTTCTGCTTTTATTATATTTTTTTAATAAACAATTCAAGATGGTGAAAGTACCTAATACAGGTAGTCCTCAACAACCACAATTGAGCCCAACATTTATGTTGCCAAGTGAGAAATTAGTTAAGTGAGTTTCTGCCCCATTTTACGAATTTTCATACCACGTTTGTTAAGTGAATCATTGCAGTTGTTAAGTTAGTCACACGGTTAAGCGAATCTGGCTTCCCCATTGATTTTGCATGTCAGAAGGTCACAAAAGGGGATCACATGACCCCGGGACACTGCAACTGTCATAAATAGGAGTCA
>NW_015388197.1:18805-21951 GCF_001527695.2 Protobothrops mucrosquamatus | reverse complement strand
AGCTGGCTTTCCTGCCCAAGGTGGGACTAGAACTCACGTCCTCCCAGTTTCTAGCCTGATGTCTTAACCACTAGACAAAACTCTCTCTTTTGAACGGTGTGGTTCAATGCATCCTTTTTCTGTTCTTTCATAAGTTTTGTTATTTTTAATAGTTTGATGATTTGTTATAATGAGTACCTCCTGAAGCAGAGCATAAAACTTTTCAAATGACCTGAGAAACAGATGTTCCTTCTTAATCTCAAATTTCCAAGCTACATCTCTGTGGTGGGCAGGACAGGTCTGCAAGGAGGTCTGGCCTTGTTCTGCAGATAAGACTTTGTCCAAAAGCAAAGTTTGGATTTTTGATTTCAGTGAAGGCAGAGTCCTTTTTACTTTCTTTGGGCAATGTCTGATAACTTGCAGTAATATTGATTGGTCGCCCAATAGCTTTAATTCTTTGTTGTTAGTTGCGAAGTCGTGTCCGACCCATCGCGACCCCATGGACAACGTTCCTCCAGGCCTTCCTGTCCTCTACCATCTTCTGGAGTCCATTGAAGCTCACGCCCACTGCTTCAGTGACTCCATCCAGCCACCTCATTCTCTGTCGTCCCCTTCTTCTCTTGCCCTCCATCTTTCCCAGCATCAGACTCTTCTCCAGTGAGTCCTTCCTTCTCATTAGGTGGCCAAAGGACTTGAGTTTCAACTTCAGGATCTGGCCTTTTAAAGAGCAGTCAGGGTTGATCTCCTCTAGGACTGAGCGGTTGGATCGCCTTGCAGTCCAGGGGACTCACAGGAGTCTTCTCCAGCACCAGAGTTCAAGGGTCTCAGTTCTTTTGGCGCTCATCCTTTCTTATGGTCCAACTTTCACAGCCATACATTGCAACTGGGAAAACCATGGCCCTGACTATACGTACTTTTGTTGGCAGGGTGATGTCTCTGCATGATTTTAATCTGTCAAATGTAATTACATCTGTAATCCAAAACGTGGAAAATTTATGGCAACTTCAACTGCAACCCCTAACATCCCTAACCATTGTCCATTTTCGGCTGCTTGGCTATTGTAATTTGAACAAGGTACTAGTTTCCTTAAGAAATGAGCCAGTTTTTTGATCAGCCTTTTTGTTCTACAGGAACATGGAAGAATTCGGTAGAAGAATGGACGGCCGAAGACTGGAACGAAGACGTAAGTCTAGCTTTTGTTAGTTTTGTTCTTAAGCAGTTCTCTTTGAAAAGAGTGTGGCAGAATACATTGCCTGTCTTTTAAACACTTTCAACTTCTTGAACGTTATTTGGCTAACTTTAATCCTGGGGTATTGTTCAAATATATTTTTTCCCGAGAACTTACGCAGAGGCTAGAGAGATCTCCTACAACTTACGCTGTCACGGCTTTCTGAAAATCTGCACTTTTTACATGCTTGTATGGAAAAGACGGCTATGGGTCGTCCTCGATAGTTCATTTAGTGACTGTTCAAAGTTACAACAGCACTGAAAAAAGTGGCTTATGAACATTTTTCACACTTCACAACCGTTGCAAACATTCCCAGGGTCACACGATCAAAATTTGGACGCTTGGCAACTGGTTCATATTTATGACAGAGCATCTCTTCAACACCTTCATCAACGATTTGGATGAGGGGATAGACGGGGAACTCATCAAATTTGCAGACGACACCAAGCTGGCAGGAATAGCCAACACTCCAGAAGACAGGCTTAGGATACAGGAGGATCTGGACAGACTTGAATATTGGGTGCTATCTAACAAAATGAAATTTAGTGGTGAAAAAAGCAAGGTTCTACATTTAGGCAAGAAAAATCAAACACACGGGTACAGTATAGGTGCTACCTTGCTCAGTAGTAGTAACTGTGAGAGGGATCTCGGAGTCCTAGTGGACAGTCACTTAAGTTTGAGCCAGCAGTGTGCTGCAACTGCCAAAAAAGCTAACACAGTGCTAGGCTGCATTAACAGAAGGATAGAATCAAGATTACGTGAAGAGTTAATACCACTTTACAAGGCCTTGGTAAGGCCACATTGGAATACTGCATCCAGTTTTGGTCATCAGGATATAAAAAAGATGTTGAGACTCTAGAAAGAGTGCAGAGAAGAGCAACAAAGATGATTAGGGGACTGGAGGCTAAAACAAATAGAACGGTTGCTGAAGTTGGATATGTCTAGTTTAATGAAGAGAAGGACGAGGGGGGACATGATAGCAGTGTTCCAATATCTCAGGGGCTGCCACAAAGAAGAGGGAGTCAAGCTATTCTCCAAGGCGCCTGAAGGCAGGACAAGAAGCAACGGATGGAAACTAACCAAAGAGAGAAGCAACCTAGAACTAAGGAGAAACTTCCTGACAGTTAGAACAATTAACCAGTGGAACAACCTGCCTCCAAAAGCGGTGAATGCTCCAACACTGGAAGTTTTTAAGAAGAAACTGGACAGCCATTTGTCTGAAATGGTATAGGGTTTCCTGCCCGAGCAGGGGGTTGGACTAGATGACCTCCAAGGCCCCTTCCAATTCTTGTTGTTGTTGTTATTGTTGTTGTCTATATGGCCACATGATTTACATTCAGATGCTTAACAACTGACTCATATTTATGACGGCTGCAGCGTCCCGGGGTCCTGTGATCCCCTTTTGCGACAAGCAAAGTTAATGAGGAAGCCAGGTTCACTTAACAACCGTGTGAACTCACTTAACAACTGCAGTGATTCGCTTAACAACGCTGGCAAGACAAATGGTAAAATGGGCCAAAAGCCACTTAACAACTGTCTAGCTTAGTAACGGAAATTTGTTTGCTCAATTTGTGCTACTGCCCTGTGTTCCTTGTGCAGAAAGTGTCTGAAAGTGCCATGGGTTTGCATTGGTCTAACTGGGAAGCTTCTAATCGCTTCGTCAGATAACCAAAAATAACAAGCAATGCATTTAAGGGATGGTTGTCCATGGTTTGTCTTCAGAACCAGCTGGAGCTGAGTTTGCTTCTCAAGAGTGGAACAACTTAACCAGCTGCTTGGTTTCAAGGAATTGTCAGTTTCCAGGAAGGAATTCTCGATGTGGTTTCTTTTTTTTTTTTGTTGTGCCTCATTTAGATTCTGGCCAGCATCTCACAAGCAGATTAAGTTGCTTCTCAGAAATCTTGCAGGCTTCTGTGTAAGCAAAAACCTTTCAGCTGTT
>NW_015388197.1:15225-17886 GCF_001527695.2 Protobothrops mucrosquamatus | reverse complement strand
GCGCTTTTGGAGTTGCTTGCAAGGCTTGCATCATGGGTTGACCTACCACAGTGATGGCGAACCTTTTAGAGACCGAGTGCCCAAACTGCAACCCCAAACCTACTTATGTATCATTGGGTGCCGGGTGGGCGTGGCCCATTGGGTGGGTGTGGCCCATTGGGTGAGCGTGGCTTCGGTGGTAACGGCAGACTGGGTGAGATTAAAAAAGTTCAATCAATCAATTCCAACTTTGCGAGATCTTTTTTTTCCCCCACGAGAAGTTGAAATTGATTGATTGAACCTTTCTTTTTTTTTTGCACACGGCGGCGGAGGCCTAAATTGAAAAGGTTTTATAAAACCCAGCTGAAGGCCTAGGACTGGGGCGACGGCACGCGTGCCCACAGAGAGGGCTCTGAGTGCCACCTCTGGCACCCGTGCCATAGGTTCACCACCACTGACCTAACCAATTTATGGGGGCATTTGTGGCCTCTTGAAATAACCGTTCTTTAACAGATGCTTGCTGGATTTCCTCAGTCACTGTTAAATGGTCTCCAGTAGGAGACTAGGAGGGAAACACAAAACTTCTGTTTGAAAGAGATTCCGATAGAAAATTGGGTGCGATAGGTTGTGCCCTGCTGCTGAAGCTTTGTGACTCAAAGCATTTTTTTTTCCCAAAAGGCAACTGGATGTTGTTCTGCCCTTGAAGATGTTTCGCTTCTCATCCAAGAAGCTTCTTCAGTTCTGACTGAACGGTGGAGGATGGAAGGATTTGTATTCCTTGCAGTCATCTGGTCATCAGCGCTCTGTCTGAGAGCTGTTGAGGCCACTTGGAGGTTTATCTGTGCCCTCCTGGTTACTTGAATAGTGCAAATGGATGTGGAATTCAGACCAATGGGAATTCACTATTCAGGTGACCCGGAGGGCACTGATAAACATCCAAGTGGCTTCAATAACTCTCAGAGAGAGCGCTAACAACCAGATGACTGCAAGGAATATAAACCCTTTCATCCTTCACCATTCAGTCAGAATTGAAGAAGCTTCTTGGATGAAAAGCAAAACATCTTCATGGAAAAACAAAAGTCCAGTTGCCTTTTGAAAAAAAAGCACCTTTGGGACAACTTTTGGGTGACTGAGAATCTCCACAGTCACGAAGCTTTGTGAGTTTCTTGTGCGAGCGGCTCAGGTGTGAGCGACCAATTTGTAAAGACCACAGGACGTTCATGCGGTGTCATGTAGTTCCAGACCAGAAACCTACGGTGGAGATTTCTTTCCAAGCACATATATCTGATTGGGCTAGGTGGACACCAACTATTCTTCAGTCAAATGTGAACTGGTATCAGCTTTCTTGAATTAAGATTCTCCTCTAGGAGGTTTCGCACAATGCCCTGATTGTGTACCCCCCACTCCCTTAGATAGTCAACCTTGGTAGGTTGACTTAATTATGCATTAAATGCTTCCTGTGAAACAGGAAGCCCTGGATGGGTTCTTCTTTATTCATTTATTAGATTTTTATTTCACCTTGATTATTTTCATAAATAACTCAGAGTAGTGAAACACCCAATACTCTTTCGTCCTCCTATTTTCCACACAACAACAGCCTCCCCCACCCACTCCTGCTGAGTTGGCTTATGCTGAGAGAGAGAGGGACTGGCCCCCAAAGTCAGCCAGCTACTATTATGCCTAAGGCAGGACAAGAATTCACAGACTTCTGCTGATTGGCACAAAGTCACCCACCCAGCTTTCATGCCGAAGGTGGGACTCGAACTCACTGTCTCCTGGTGATTGGCCTAAAGTCACCCAGCTGGTTTTCATGCCTAAGGCAGGATTAGAACTCACTGTCTCCTGGTGATTGGCCTAAAGTCACCCAGCCAGCTTTCATGCCTAAGGTGGAACTAGAACTCACTGTCTCCTGGTGATTGGCCCAAAGTCACCCACCCAGCTTTCATGCGGAAGGTGGAACTAGAACTCACTGTCTCCTAGTGATTGGCCCAAAGTCACTCAGCCAGCTTTCATGCCTAAGGCAGGATTAGAACTCACTGTCTCCTGGTGATTGGCCCAGAGTCACCCACCCAGCTTTCATGCCGAAGGTGGAACTAGAACACACCGTCTCCTGGTGCTTGGCCTAAAGTCATCCAGCCAGCTTTCATGCCTAAGGCAGGATTAGAACTCACTGTCTCCTGGTGATTGTCCCAAAGTCACCCAGCCAGCTTTCATGTCGAAGGCAGGATTAGAACTCACTGTCTCCTGGTGATTGGCCCAAAGTCACCCAGCCGGCTTTCATGTCGAAGGTGGGACTAGAACTCACAGTCTCCTGGTGATCGGCCCAAAGTCACCCAGCCGGCTTTCATTCCTAAAGTGGGACTAGAACTCACTGTCTCCTGGTGCTTGGCCTAAAGTCATCCAGCCAGCTTTCATGCCTAAGGTGGAACTAGAACTCACCGTCTCCTGATGCTTGGCCTAAAGTCATCCAGCCAGCTTTCATACCTAAGGCAGGATTAGAACTCACTGTTTCCTAGTGATTGGCCCAAAGTCACTCAGCCAGCTTTCATACCTAAGGCAGGATTAGAACTCACTGTCTCCTGGTGATTGGCCCAGAGTCACCCAGCCAGCTTTCATGCCTAAGGTGGAACTAGAACTCACTATCTCCTGGTGATTGGCCCAAAGTCACCCAGCTGGCTTTCA
>NW_015388197.1:10709-13555 GCF_001527695.2 Protobothrops mucrosquamatus | reverse complement strand
CCTGGTTTCCAGGCCATTCTCCTTAACCACTACATCAAAGTGGCTCTCAGACTTCTCTCTTTGCTTGGAAAAGATCCCAGACTCGGTCCTTGGAATCCTCTCCTTGCTGAAAATATTTCAGCATTCAGCTTCGATGCTGCTGAGTGGCTGCCAAACAAAGCAGGCAGATTGAGATTTATTATGTAGAGTGAAGGTTTCACTTGAGTTAAAGCAGCTTTATACACACAGCTTGCCTGCGATGAGAGTAACGGATCTCTATCTGGCAGCTTCTACGATAGGGAGTCCTCGACTTTAACAACAGTTCGTTTAGTGACCGTTCAGTGTTAGAACAGCATTGGAAAAAGTGACTTATGACCATTTTTCACACTTACGACCGTTGCAGCATCCCTGTGGTTACGTCATCAAAATTCAGACACTCGGCAAACTGACTTGTTTTTACGACCGGTTGCAGTGTCCCGGGGTCAGGTGATCCCCTTTTGTGATCTTCTGACAAGCAGAGTCAATGGGGAAGCTGGATTCAGTAACAACTGAAGCGATTCGCTTAATAACTGAGGCAAGAAAGGTCATAAAATGGGGCAAAACTCACAACAAATGTTCTTACTTAGCAACAGAAATTTTGAGCTCAGTTGTGGTCGTATGTTGAGGACTACCTGTACAGAAGACTGGACAGCCATTTGTCCAAAATGGTATAGGGTTACCTGCCTGAGCAGGGGGTTGGACTTGATGACCTCCAAGGTCCCTTCCAACGTCGTTGTCGTCGTCGTCGTCATCATCATCATCATCATCATCATCATCATCATCATCATCATCATTATTATTATTATTATTATTATTATTATTATTATTATTATTATTATTAGTTCAAATCTGCCCTGAAGAACTTTATTCTGGTTTGGGAGATTTATTTGGGGGGGGTGTTGGGGGTTGAGGCTTTGATATATTGGAGAGGGCTACCATCCGTCTAATTATGACAAGAAAGCTTTAAATTTTCCAGGAAGAAAAAATGAAGCCCTTCAATATATTTTCAGATACTTCCCTTCCCCCAAATATTTATGCATTGCTGTTTCTAGTTGTTCCCTCTTTGCTTATATCTATGTAAATTATTGCCTCCAAATGGGATATCATTTTCTCTGCACTTTAGATCCTCTAAGCACCTAGTATTTTTTGTTGCTGGTGGGGCGGAAATTTATGCGAAATATATCATTCCGCTCTTTTCTCTAATATCCTAGCTTTCAGAAACAAAGGTCTTCACGGCTTCATCAGTTCCAGCTGAGAACCACGTCGTTTCTGGCCAAAGGTACGTATTTTTCTATGTTGTGTCTCTAGTGCAGTGGTTCTCAACCTTTTTAATGCCGCGACCCTCAACCGGTCGTAAGTCGAGGACTAAACCGGTCGTAAGTCGAGGACTAAACCGGTCGTAAGTCGAGGACTACCCAACCGGTCGTAAGTCGAGGACTTTCCCTGCCCGGGAGCGCCGCGCATGCGTGGTTCCGCCCCCTGCGCCGGCCGAGGCGTAGCTGGCAAGCGGCAGAGATGGAGCAGGCCGACCACCAGCTGCCCAGCCCAAGGAAGGTAAGGCACCCGCCAGAAAAGGGGGAAAAATGGCGGATAAAAAAAATGGCGGACAGCCTTGCTTGGCGACCCCCGTAAAATGGTCGATCGACCCCAAATGGGGTTGCAACCCATAGGTTGAGAACCGCTGCTCTAATGGCTAATTTGGGATGCCATTTTCTCTGCTTTGGAAAATAGCTTGACTCCCTCTTCTTTGGGGCAGCCCCTGAGATATTGGAACACTGCTATCCTGTCCCCCCTCGTCCTTCTCTACATTAAACTAGACATACCCAATTCCAGCAACCGTTCCTTACATGCTTTAGCCTCCAGTCCCCTGATCATCTTTGTTGCTCTTCTCTGTACTCTTTCTAGAGTCTCAGCATCTTTTTTACATCGTGGTGACCAAAACTGGATGCAGTATTCCAAGTGTGGCCTTACCAAGGCCTTGTAAAGTGGCATTAACACTTCACGTGATCTTGATTCTATCCCTCTGTTAATGTAGCCCAGCACTGTTTTATAGTTTTATAATTTTATAGTTTTCCTCACAACCACTTCATCCAACTCATGATAAAAGGGTTGGCTTATGTAGGGCCCAGGACAGAGCCCCTGGACCTCCAATTCATGCTTCCAAGCTGATGTGGAGTGATTTAGGACTGGCTGTCTAGGTGCAGACTAGGTGCCGTCATTCAGCCAATGATAAATCCATCTAGCAGTTAAACCTTCTAGCTGTTAATTTACCATTTTGTTAATGAGGCTGTCTTGTGAGACACTTAGTCAAATGCTCTGCCGATGTCAAGGTACACTGTGTTCATGGCATTCCCCCAATCTATTACGCTAGTAACTCTGTCAAAAAAATGGAGATAGTCAGGCTTGACTAATTGTTATATTCTTCTCTGGTGCTCACAAGCAGTGCTTTTGAATCATCTGTTCAAGGACCTTGCTGTTTATAGACCTCAAGCTGACAAGCCTGTCTTTTTTTGTTTGTTTATGCTTTCCTAATTTAAAGATGGGGATGGAATTGCTCTGATTCTGTAGAGTCTGCTTCCATCGGAGTTGCACTTGGAGCTCTGCTTACTGAAAATGCAAGATAAATGCTTCATTCTCCAGTACAGGAGACGGAGACTCCACCAATGGGTTTCCTTTGTCTGCCTGCTCTTGAGACCAAGTATGCAAAACTTGCCACGCCCCTTCCTGCTGGTAATCCAGTCTTAACTTGGTCTCCGCTCTTGATGACTCGTTTTGGCTTGGCTCTCTGCTAGATCAGGTTAGACAAAAGAACTACCATTGGTGAAGTC
>NW_015388197.1:4678-6608 GCF_001527695.2 Protobothrops mucrosquamatus | reverse complement strand
AGAGAGAGAGAGAGAGAGAGAGAGAGAGAGAGAGAGAGAGAGAGAAGGGAAGCGCAAGTGCCTCTCTCTGTCTCTGTCTCTTTCTGCAAATGGCAGAAGCGGCTGGCAGCCGCAGGAGAAGGCTCAAAGAGCCACATGCGGCTCCGGAGCCTCAGGTTGCCGACCTGTGACCTAGGGAGCTCTTGTGCCTGGGGGTGGGCTTGAACCCAGATTCTTCAGTCCTAGTCCAGTGTTTTCACCATTAATCACTTGGTCTCGCCCTGGGTGTACCCAGGAGTCTTTGGCTGCTTTAATTTCTTCCGGCCTCTCCTTTAGGATTCTCCCATCCTCTAATTTTCTTCCTTTTTTTTATACCTAGCATTGACCTGGTGACGCTGCTCCAGAATCCTGGTGGCCCGAATCAAGACCTGGAGGCCACCTCCTTTGATGCTTCTCAGCAGCAGAACTTTGGCCAGGCGCTCATCTTCACCAATTCCCAGCACAATCCTCAAATGGCCTTGGGAACAAGCAATCCAAGCACTGTGAACACTTACTCTGCACAAAGCCTGGTAACGCCCGTCTTTCGGGTTATTCAGAATGCACAGCCCAAGATCTGAAAAAACAAAACAAAATTGGACGGCTTTGAACTGCGATGGGGTTGGGGAACTCTAGTTGCTTTTGGGAAAGGATAATTGTGGAGTCCTTGGTGCTCTCTGAGGCTCTTGGTGCGCTCCGAGCTGGGTGGTTCTCTTGCAGACGTTGCATTACCAAATGAGGTAACGTCCTCAGTGTGCTTTGGGTGCTGTGTAGTTGATAATAAAACGTCTGCAAGGAAACCATTAAGCTCAGAGAGCACTAAGCGCCCCACGGTCCTCCTCGTCCACTCTGCAAACCCCCTCCCTCTTAGCACTGATGATGTTTCCTAGTTCAGGGGACTAGGGAACATCATACCCCAACTTTTTGGTTCCAGGAACTGGCTGCTTCAGTGGTTTCAGCAGCAAGGGGGGGGGGGATGGTTTTGCAGGCACAACCTACAGTAGGGGAAAACATTATTGGATCCCCTGCTGACTTTGTACGTTTGCTCGCTGACAAAGAAACGATCAGTCTATAATTTTAATGGTAGGTTTATTTTAACAGTGAGAGATAGAATAACAACAAAAAACCCCAGAAAAACGCATTTCAAAAAAGTTATAAATTGATTTGCATTTTAATGAGTGAAATAAGTATTTGACCCCTTCGCAAAACATGACTTAGTACTTGGTGGCAAAACTCTTGTTGGCAATCACAGAGGTCAGACGTTTCTTGTAGTTGGTCACCAGGTTTGCACAGATCTCAGGAGGGATTTTGTCCCACTCCTCTTTGCAGATCCTCTCCAAGTCATTAAGGTTTCGAGACTCACGTTTGGCAGCTGGAACCTTCACCTCCCTCACAGATTTTCTATGGGATTAAGGTCTGGAGACTGGCTAGGCCACTCCAGGACCTTAACGTGCTTCTTCTTGAACCACTTCTTTGTTGCCTTGGTTGTGTGTTTTGGGTCATTGTCATGCTGGAATACCCATCCACGACCCATTTTCAATGCCCTGGATGAGGGAAGGAGGTTCTCACTCACGATTTGACGGTACATGGCCCCGTCCATCATCCCTTTGATGCGGTGTAGTTGTCCTGTCCCCTTAGCAGAAAAACACCCCCAAATATAATGTTTCCACCTCCATGTTTGACGGTGGGGTCCTCCTCCTCCTCCTCCTCTTCCTTTCCAGAAACGCCACTCCCTTCTAGCAGTGATGATGTTACCTAGTTGGGTCGTGAAATGTCTGCAAGAAAACGACCAAGCACAGAGAATACTAAGGACTCCATAGTCGTCGTCGTCGTCGTCGTCCTCCTCCTCCTCCTCCTCCTTGAAATCACATCCCCTTCTAACAATGATGATGTTACCTAGTTGGGTCATGAAATA
>NW_015388197.1:0-2624 GCF_001527695.2 Protobothrops mucrosquamatus | reverse complement strand
TGCCGTTTCCGTGCTGTATCCCGGCCTGAAGCCCGACTGGAGCGGGTCCAGATAGACTGTTTCCTCCAGGTGTCGAGGGAACTGCTGCGCAACCACACTCTCAACAACCTTCGCCACAAAGCGAAGGTTGGAGACCGGGCGATAATTAGCCAATACATCTGGGTCCAGGGAGGGCTTCTTAAGGAGGGGCCTCACCACCCCGCCTCCTTTAAGGCCGTGAGGAAGGCACCCTCCCCTAAAGAAGCGTTTACAATTCCCTGGAGCCAGGCTCGTGCACCCCCCCGAGCTGCCAGCACCAGCCAGGAGGGGCACGGATCCAGTAAACATATGGTCGCATTCAGCCTCCCCAAGATCCTGTCCACGTCCTCAGGAGCCACAGAGTCAAACTCCTCCCATACAACAGTCTCAAGACCTGCTCCCGTATCCTCCCCCGGGACCACCCAGTCAGAGTCCAGGCCTTCTCGGATCCGAGCGACTTTGTCATACAGATATTGCGCAAAGTCCTCGGCCCTCCCCTCCAGGGGATCCCCCCTCTCCCCCAATTGAAGGAGAGAGCGGGTCACCCTGAAGAGGGAGGCCGGGCGGTTATCTGATGACGCAATGAGGGTGGAATAGTAATTAGACCTCGCCACCCTCATCGCCACAAGGTAGGATCTAATATGAACCCTTACCTATAAACATTACTAGAACTAAGAAGAAATTTTCTGACAGAACAATTAATCAGTGGAACGACTTGCCTTCAGAAGTTGTGGGGTGCTCCAACACTGGAGGTTTCTAAGAAGAGAGTGGGCAACCATTTGTTTGAAATGATATAAGGTTCTCCTGCTTGAAGAGGGGGTTGGACTAGAAGACCTCCAAGGTCCCTTCCAACTCTGTTATTCTGCATTCCATATTCTAATTCTATAGTATCTTAATACGGGCAGTGCAGATGTTATTTGGCGTCTCACATTTGCTGCTTTTTTTTTCTAGTCTTCAGTGCTCAGTTCTGGAATCAGAGAACTCAGCTCTTCAAAGTTAGCCAACTCCACTGGTTCTCAGATTTTGGAGCCTCTGAAATCTCCAGGTTTGGGCCAGTTCGCCTCACAGGGTCCTCTCAACACAACCTCTCCAGTGTCCACAACGCCAACCTCATCCTGGGATGTCAAACCTTCGACTTCACAGCCGTCGATCCTCAGCCATTTTGGTAAGCGTTCAGTCTTATCAAAGCAAGTTAATGGAACACCTGTGCCTCCAAATGTTGTGGGGTTTTTTTAACACACATTTTGTTGGAACATAATGTAACGTTGTCTGATGAAGCATTCCTTTGGGGGTTTTCAGATCCCACAGAGTGTATTGTTATGGATTTATAACGGTTAATCTTCAATTCGATTCACATTCTGAGACCGGTCAAAACTTCACAGTTCAAATCCTACCCAAGGATCTATGAGCTGTTAAGTAACATCTGAGTATATAGGCAGTTCCAAGTAGGGTGGTTTTTGCAAAGTCTGAATATTCAGGTCTAATAAGTTCAGGATTTCCATGTATCTAGGCAGCCCTTTGGATGTTGGTCCACGGGCTCCTGTTACTGTTGGCATAACCTTTGATTTCTTTCCTCCACAATCGCTCAGCTTCCACTTTCAAATCATGATATTTCGTTATTTTTTCTAGCTGTTTCTCTTCAATCTGTGCATCACCTGGTAATGAATTGTTGTTGTGATAATTATTATTATTAAATGTATATGTCTCCTATCTCACCATGGGGCTACGCTAGGGCTTTTTCTGTTCTACTCTTATTATTATTATTAATTATTATTGAATTTATATGGCTGCCCAATTCACACATAGGTGACTCCACGTGTCTTTTATCACATTTTTAAAAAATTAAAAGACTGATCATATAATAAATCCATTAAACAAACACGCTCCTCTTCATGACCTGTTTTCCTTGTTGCCTTCTGGGAGGAGGCTTCATGGTATCCAAAGCAGAACATCCAGATTCACCTCATATTTATGATGGTTGCAGTGTCATAAATGTAAAAAAAGTCACTTTCTTCAGTGCCGTTGGAACTTCGAACGGTCACTAAATGAACTGTTGTAATTCGAGGACTACCTGTGTATATCTACCCATACACATACATGATATACATATAAATATGTTATATACACACACACACACACACACACACCTTTTGTGATGACCCAGGGCACAGCATAGAGGCAACACAGTCAGCTGGCAGTTCAAGCCGCCCCTTTATTGCTCCAAATGTTCCCCAAATGCTCCCACGTTTCTGGCAAGTCCCAGAACAAGTAACCACACACCTACACACCTACACACACACACACACACACATTCAATAATTCAGCGTTTGTTCCCGACAAATGTCCCTCCCACAGTGTCTCCTTAAGTCTCAGTCCCCAGGTGTGCCTTGTGGAGAGGGGCGGGCCACTTTCCTCCCGAGTAGCATTCCCTCCTTCTTTCCACTCTCCGTGCTCTAGGATCAGGAGGGGGTGGCCCTTGCTCATCGCCTGATCTCTGTCTCTCATGTTCATCCTGCCCCTGTTCCTCCCTGCCTTCCAGCTGTCCCAATCCTGAAAGGCCCTGGCCTGCCTCAGCCTGCTCCTCCCCATATTCCTCCAAAGCCAAC
>NW_015388196.1:284663-335204 GCF_001527695.2 Protobothrops mucrosquamatus | reverse complement strand
AAAAAAAACACTGGGAAGGGTCTCCATCTCCTGTATAGCAGCATTCTAGAAGCTTCTGGTTGGTCACTGTGAGAAACCAACTGCTGGATTAAGCTGCTTACCCTGATCAAAACAGGGCTATTCTTAGGCTCTAATGTGATGGCATCTAGATTTGTGAACATCTTTCCAGGCTTGCTTGTTGCAGGACATTTAAGACCTATTACTTTCTCCAGGCATTTTGTTGCAGATTTAACTACAATCTCTTGAGACTTCTGGTGTTCCTTTTTTAAACACACGCTGCTCTGTGAAAGTTGTATATAGAGAAGCAAGTAAACAACAGCATAAAAAGTACTATGAAGGGAGAGACAGGGACAAAACGCCTTTTCTTATTTTCTGCTCTGGTTTGATATACAACTGAATAATTCTTTGGTTTCAACACATTGAATTCTTCCAATTATACAATAATATTAATTGTAATTGACTCACTGGAGAAGAGCCTGATGCTGGGAAAGATTGAGGGCAATAGAAGAAGGGGACGACAGAGAATGAGATGGCTGGATGGAGTCACTGAAGCAGTAGGGGTGAGCTTAAATAGACTCCAGAAGATGGTAGAGGACAGGAAGACCTGGAGGAACGTTGTCCAAGGGGTCGCGATGGGTCGGACATGACTTCGCAACTAACAACAACAACAAATTAATTGTAGGAAGATTATTATCTTATTTTTACTTTGCTAGGAAATGAGGCTATTATAAAATGTCAATACATTTTGGAAAAATGGTAGTAATGGTAGTATGCATTTAGTTTTAATACTTACACAGTGGTTTTCATAAGCAAAAGTGACACATGGTAGAGTAATAGCAGAGATTGATACAATCTAATACTGGCATCTTAATGAATGAGAATAATACCCTAAAACAATAATCAGAATAAATTAGCTCTGAAGAAATAAAATCTATCTGAACAAACAAAGGTTAACGTTTAACATCATTTTGTGGAAGATGAAACATACAACTTAGATTTCTTTGTATTTTTTTCCCTAAAAATCTCAGTGGACCAGGATACAGAGATACTATACAGGTTTATCAATCCTCAGATGTTGATAGAACAGCATTTTTTAAAAGTGTTAATGCATCTTGTAATCTTTAGAAAGAGGCAACATCTCAACTTTCTGGAACTGTGGGTGTTTGTGTCAGCAAGTGCTGATATATTTTTTATTTAGTTTTGACGGCTCCAGATAGGAGTCTTGGCTTAATAGGATATCTGAAGGAGGCTCAGAATACTTCTCAACACTTTGAGATCACGGAGGTGAAATCACTAAAAAAAACCCACCCTCTTGAGAGCTTGAGTATTTTTGCTGCTTTTGCCTGATTGCTTTGGAAATCATTTTAGATTTAGATAATTCTTTACTACTTTTGCAGCTGACAGCCCCAACAGCAGTAAATGAAGTAGTCCGTCCAGAAAACAAAACAATTGTAAGCCTCTAATCTGTGCACAAGCAATTTATTTGATTCAGAATCTTGTGTGGACAGAGTTTTCCCAAGGGATAACAAAAGTGTAGGCATGGACTTTATGTGTGCATATATGGAACTTTTCACTGTCACAGATGTGCCTTCTACTGCTCCTACTTTTGTGCCACTATAAGTAGGAAGTGTGGTATAACTTGATGATCTTTAAATGTAGAAGCACAGTATACACACGTTTTGTGGTGCTTCACTGCACACTCTCTCCATGCTTTATTCTACAAGAGAGATGAGAAATTAGTGTTTGGAAAATAAGTGCTTCCCATTAGTAATCCCAAAGGCAACTGGACTTTATTGTTTTTCCTTGAAGATGTTTTGAAGAAGAAGTACCGTAGTTTTGAAGAAGCTTCTTGGATGAGAAGTGAAACTTCTTCAGGGAAAAACAAAGAAAGTCCAGTTGCCTTTGAAAAAGCACCTTTGGGACAACCATGACCTGGATGACTTTCTCTCTTTCTCAGCAGATCATCTTGTGATAAGAAAGATACACAATTACACTGGAAGAAACATTTCCACAAGAGAGATGAAAAGATGCACTAAGTAGCAGGAATTAATATTGATCCATGCTAGGCACAGAAAACCTGCTTGGATATACCAGAGCTTCTGAACGCAAGAGGATAATGTCAGAACTCAGATTTTGCCAACAAAAGATTCACAAATCAAACAAGAGCAAACTTTCTTGTCATACTTCCAGTATTTCCTCTTCGAGGTTCAATCAATTTTAAACTTTCTTTGCACACTTTGAACAGTCCTGGCTTGGATCCCAGCAGGTAAAGCCTACAAGCTCAAAGGTGCATGAAAGGAGAAGGCAAACAAGATTTCACTGAACATGTCAAGGACTTAATCAAAGGCTTAGTCCTCAAAGTGGGTGACAGGTCAGGTGGAGGCACTTTTTGTTTCTCTGTGTTTGCTTTTGAACTGGTTTGCACGCTCCTTGGTCTGTTTCAGTATCCTAAAATCTTGAGACACCTTCTTTGTTCCTTTCTCAAATTTCCTTCATCACAGGGAAAGAAAGAAAGAAAGAAAGAAAGAAAGAAAGAAAGAAAGAAAGAAAGAAAGAAAGAAAGAAAGAAAGAAAGAAAACGATTTGTGTGACTCAGACACGAATCAATAATGTTTTAAGACTAGGTGGGTTAGAATTTGAAATCTCCAATGAGTCTTCAATATCCAATCTTTTGAGAAAATTTCCTTTCCAGATAGTTTTTACACTGAGAACTAATTGAGAGACTAAGAAAAAGCATGGGGGTCCTTGGAGAAAAAGCAGATTGGAACGACCTGCCTCCAGAAGCGGTGAAGGCTCCAACACTGCAAGTTTTTAAGAAGAGACTTTACAGCCATTTGTCCAAAATGGTATAGGGTTTCCTGCCTGAGCAGGGGTTGGACTAGATGACCTCCAAGGTCCCTTCCAACTTTATTATTATTATTATTATAAACAAATGCACCACTTGGATGGGACTGTGACTCTGCTTAGTTAGGAAGCGATGCTTTCTTGTAAAGTGAGCATTGCTCCAAGGAAAACCTGAAAAGACTTATGAATGCAAAACTGGAAGATTCTTCTGCCATTAGTTATCCTTGGCGCATTAGCATTCTTTTCTCCAGGCAATTATGTACAAATAGTTGCCCCAAACACATATCCATTGCATTATGTACTCACAAACAAAAATAGTTCCAAGTTTGCAATGCTGTAGTGCAGGGTTGACATAACAGTGTCAGAGGGAACAAGGAGAAGTGGAAGAGATGAAAATTGACAATATTATCATCTTGCAGTGATTAATTGACAGGAATTTCAGACAAGAGTGATTCAGTCTTTCAGTCACAAATATCTATTTTCTACAATTTCACTTAAAAAAAAAAAGTCCAACCGGAAAAAGAGGCTAGTCTAATTTGGAAACATACCTGATTCTTTTATGTTTGTGGGGTGATTGTAATAAAAGTGCTGTTTGACTGAAAATACTCTTTGACTAAACAATGAGTAGTAAATGTTGTCATATAAGTCAGATGAGGATATATAATATTTTTGTAAGATGGGTGGCCATATAAATGTGATTAATAAAATATTGTTCAGACTTCTGGTGTCCAGATCTTTCCAAACACAGCTAAGGCTTTGGCAAAAAGGACCTCAAACCGCTTTATCAAGTGATCCTTGATCATTAAGGGATCCTGTTTGCTATTAGACACAGCTTTATCATCAGCTTCTGCTATAGGACAGATATTTAACTGAACCCTCCATCTTCCTAGCTTTCCTAAAGCTTAAGACAGTGAAATCAAGGAAGATCTGCTCTTATGCTATTTTAGCTAAAATTGAAAAGTATTCTTTCAAGTAGTGTAGCTTATTTAAGATTACTTTTTTAAAATTACAGTATTTCAGCAGCCCTGTTAAGAGTTGATTTTCATCAACTGGACAGCCACCTATCCAAAACGGTATAGGGCAGTGATGGCGAACCTTTTAGAGCAGTGGTTCTCAACCTTTTTAATGCCGCGACCCCAACTGGTCGTAAGTCGAGGACTAAACCGGTCATAAGTCAAGGACAGGTTGAGAACCACTGTTTTAGAGACTGAGTGCCCAAACCGCAACCTAAAACCCACTAATTTATCGCCGGGTGCCAGGTGGGCGTGGCCCACTGGGTAGGCGTGGCCCACTGGGTGGGCGTGGCTGTGGTGGTCATGGCAGATTGGATGGGTGTGGCCAAGGTGGGAGTGATCACCTCGATGTTGCTCGTGGGGAGGGACGCCTGTGGGGGCCGGACAGGGTTGGGGGAGATCCAGGGGATCTCTGGCAGGTGGGGTGATGGGTAGGAGGCTCATCCTGCTGGGTGAGGTGAGGCAAGGCGAGGCAGGGTGGGGGTGCCATTGTCACAGGGCAAGGTGAGGCAGGGGCCGGGGTGGCTGCTGCCTGACACCATCGGCCGCTGCACACAGAGGCCAGTGAGTGCATGGGTGCTGGGATGCATCTGGCCATGTGGGACCTCGGCAAGTTAGCAGGCAGCTGGTTGAAGAGGGACTGTTGCCATCTCTGGGGCATGGCACGCGTGCCCACAGAGAGGGCTCTGAGTGCCGCCTCTGGCACGCGTGCCATAGGTTCGCCACCACTGGTATAGGGTCTCCTGCTTGAGCAGGGGGTTGGACTAGAAGACCTCTGAGGTTCCTTCCGGCCCTATTCCGATGAAACGATCAGCAGCTGAAATTGGTTGTTTTCGGTTGCGCAGCATTCGTGGCAAGCATCGGCTACATTCAACCCAACAAAACCGTGATTTATTTAATCGTGCTTTATTAGAAGAGCGGGTTGAACCTGCAAAAAAAAACACAAGCCCGGTCGAGCAGATTCTGGCTTTTAACCTCAGCCAGGAGAGGAACCCCAGTCAGGGTGTCTGCAACCCAGCTGACGCTCCCTCCCACCCACCCCACCGCTTGTGCGCTCTGCTTTACTTTTTGCACCCGCCTTCCTCGAAGCGTCCGCAGTCTAAATTAGCCCCGGAGCAGAACGCGGAGCATCAGAAGTGCGCCACCCCGAACGAGTCGCTCGCAAGCGGACGCACCGCTTCTCACGGCCGCGGCGGATTCCGTAACACGTGCACCGCCAGCTCCTAAACGAAGGTAGCCGCCTGTTCTCAACGGGAGGAGGGAGGGGTAGAAGAAGGCGAGCTCGGCCGTAGAGAGAGACTCTCCCTTTGGAAAGCGTCTGGCTCCGACTCTTCACTAGTGGGAGCTGGAGAGGGCAGGGAGAGCGAAATCCAGCCGCGCTCTCGCTCCCTTCTCTCTGAGCCGGAGTCCGGGAGCAGCTGCGAGAGCCGGGCAGGGAGAGGGGAGAAGCCAGAAGCGGCGCAGAGAAAGAGGTGTCGAGGCGAGCTCCAGAGCCGGAGGGTGGGAGGGAGAGAGTGGGAGAAAGATCGCTCTTGCCACCATCTCCCTTCTGCTGGCCGTTGGGAAGCCCGGCGGCGCGGCTCTATCCAGGAAACTCCAGCGCCCCGGCTTTGCAAGTGAGTTTCGGAGCTCCGCGGGATTTTTTTGGTGCGGCAGCGGGACGAAACTCGCCGAAACTCGTTCTCTTCGCGCGGGTTTGCGACGCTTTCGCGAGAATGGCTGCTCCCCCTCCGCCTTCCCGACTCCCCTTTAGCTAAGGGGGCGCTTTGGCATGGGCAGCTGCGGGAGGGGGAGGCCCGACTTAGGTGCACGTTGCAAGGGAAACCTCTTGGGTCGGGGGGGGCGAGGGGTTTGTGGCCAGAGTTAGCCCTCCAAGCTTGGGAGAGGAACTCCTTCCTTTCTGCACGGACCGACTTACCCCCCCCCCCTTCCTCCCGCCGCAAAACTCTGCAGGGTCGAGAACCGCGGAGTTTAAGGCGGTGAGTAAAACGTGCAAGACGACCGTGAGCCCTTCTTAAGATTTTGGGGTGGAGGGGGGGGGGGGAAGGCGGCGCGGAAAGTTTGGTGGACGTTGCTGAGAAGAGAGCAAACGACTTCAGTTCCAGAATCACGTGGAAACAGATGTGAAATAATAATCTGGAGTGCGGGTTGGAAAAGGGCGGGCTATTCTTTTATCCTTTGCAAGTGGAGCTCCCTAAATTGGGGGGAAAAGTGTCTGAGTGTGTGTATGTGTGTGGGGGGAAAGGCTTAACCGGTGGAAAAGAATAATCTGTATCTCGAGGAATTCGATTTTGCAAATGGTATTGAAACACACACCCCTGGATAACAGAAAGCATCTCTCCTTTCTCTTCCCCCCCCCCAAATTGGGATAAGTATACTTAATAAAAGTAAATTTTGGCTTTATTTTACTCCAGTGGCTAATCAGAAGCAGAGGGAAACTAACACTGGTCAAGGAACCCTACAATAACTCTGCAGTTTTGCAGTTGAAGTTGGAGCTTCTTGTGTTAATATTTTAAAGGAAAGTTGCTTTTCTTGTTTCCTGCAGTGCAGTTGACCAACAGTAGTACCTCCTTCACGTGGAGTGCATGTGTGTTAACATGAATTTGAGAGATGTTCTGTCTGTGGGGTTGTGTTTTTTTTAATGGCTTTTCTTGTTTTGCAATTGTCATTTGTAAGCACAGAGCCTATGGGAGTGGGCAGCTCTAATACTTTTAAATGAAGCTTAAGGCTGTTTCAGGAGAAGCAAGCTACACCTGCAGGTTGGACTTGTGATAGTAATAGGCTGTGATGTGTATAGTTTTGTATAAGGAGAAGAAAGATAAATAACATGTGCTGGACAAACTCCAACTGTACTTGAAGCTTGACAGCAGTTAAATCAGTGGTGCCACATTTCAAAGTTACAGTTAGAGTACTGGGACTGCAGCTGTTCTCTTGCAGGTATGTGGAATGGCATGGGACCCACAGTTTTTGCAAAGTGAAGAGAGGAAATTGGTCAAAGCTTATTAGGAAAGATAAAATAAGACAATCAGGAATGCTTTATTGACCATTGTCCCGAAGGTGCTTTTTGAGGAGGCAACTGGTTTCTTGTTTTTCTTTGAAGACATTCCCGCTTCTCATCCAAGAAGCTTCTTCAGCTCTGACTAGATGGTGGGGAATGGAAGGATTTATATTCCTGGCCATTTATTGACCATTCTTCATCCAGATTTTATGTTAGTGGCATCTGCTAATACAGGTGTTCTGCTTCATCCTTCTTTTATTTTCAGCATCTGGTAAAACGAATGAGTATTTTTCCAACAACCTGTAAAATCCAAGGCATTGTGCTTTCATTGTTTAGATTCCTCCACCCCCCACCCCAAGGAGCAGAGCAAAATTTAAGTTGATACCTTCTAAATATCTTTTTCTTTTGGAGAACATCAGTGACTGCCCTTTCTGAGGTTAAAAACCAGTTGGGAGCGCTAAGCTTTTTTTGAATGAAGATTGTTCTGAGTGGAAGGGAGTGAATGACTTCATATTCATAATTTTACAGTGATGAATCTGTGAGACAAAGCCACAAGGAACATCTTAAAATTGTCATAAGTAGCCTCAAATAAACTGGTGGGGTGGTGTTTTTTTTTTTTGATAGAGCTGTGTCTGGAGAAGATCTGTTTGCTTATTAATATTTAAAAGAGGAGCTGTGACTCACTGATAAAAGTACAGAAATTTCAAGTTTAATCTATCAAGTTTCCAAACAAAAGGTAACAAAGGACAAAAATGTAACTTGGACCCAGGGAAAGCGGTAGTCTAAAGGACAGTGATGGGAAACATGGACTATATAATTTATCATGAATTGTTTTCTGGTGTTTAATTCTCTAGAATGCTGTAAGGGCAACAGTGTTATTTTTAAATGTTTTAAAAGTCCTACTAAAATTCCAAATATGCTTTCCAGAACACTTTCTAACATATAGAAAAAAATGCATAAAGTTGGTGGTTTTTGTGGCCTAATATGTTTATTTTTTAAAATACAAAGTTTCTAGCCAGTGTAATATTAGAACAGCTATACTAGAATAGCATGCATGGTTTGATTTTTTCTCTGTGTAAAGTACAAAGTAACTATCAGTTGATTTCTGAAGGGTTTATATTGCAGTAAACATAGAAACCTTGTTGAGGTTTGATCTGCTCAAGATTGCTATTTTCCTGTTGCTGTTCCCTGTGGAAGGGCATTAATCCAGATATTTGGGGAAGCAAATAAAATTTCTTCTTTTCCTAATGGTGTATAGGTTCGGCTGGTGGGACAGGAGAATGAGAGTATGTATAAATGATTGCATAGTGTATAATCCCACTATGCATGGCTGCCTAAGGATTCTGTAGGAGCCAGCATGATCTTCACTCTTTAAAAGATTGCTCATACTTGTTGTTTGGGAACTCATAAGTATTTAAATGGAAGTACTTTCATATGGAGGACCCTGAATATATGTATGAATCTCAGGCCTCCAAACCAGTGTAATATGCCATATTTTCATTCCAATTATTCTTTTGGTTGGAGAAAAATAAAGTCATGAAGGGAAATGTCATAATCTTGATTGTCCATTACCTTTTATGTATGAGACAAGGTGACTGCACAATATAAACCATGGCCTAGTAACATCTTGTACTTTGCAAAATTTCTGGTTTTTCATTGATTTACCAGAGCTTCTGACTCAGAGTTCAGAGAAATATAGATATAATACCTATATAAAATAATATCACTGAAACCTTGTGGTGCAAGCTAACTCTGCCCACAGCCTGGAGTTCGATCCTGACGGGGCTCAAGGTTGAGATAGTCTCCCATCCTTCTGAGGTTGGTAAAATGAGGACCCAGATGGTTGGGAGAAATATGCTGACATTGTAAACCACCCAGAAAGTGCTGTAAAGCAGAGGTCCCCAACCTTTTGGGCACCAGGGACTGGTTCCGTGGAGAGAATTTTTCCACAGACCAGAGGGTGCGTGTTTTGTGTGCTGCCTGCATCCCATGGATGGGGCTTTGCTTTTTTGTGTGGATCGGTTGCTGGCATGCCTGTACTGGTCCATGGACCGGGGATTGGGGCCCCCTGCTGTAAAGCATTATGGGGCAGTATATAACTCACCTCTCAGTAAATGTGGCCCAGTGTGATTCTGAAATGGAATCCATGTAGATCAGGGCTGTCAAACTGCCGGCCCGCAGGCCGAACGCATCATGTGAAAGCCACACCCACCCCATTGCTGGCAATGGCAAAACCAGCCCGATACATTGCGCGATGTCATGTGATGTCGTGAGTTTGACATGCCTGATGTAGATGAATGCTTATGTTGCACTGTAAGGATATGTGAACACACAATTTTATTCCTCCCCCTCCCCCCTATGAATGAAATAGGGGTGGGAAAAGGAAACTAGTACTGTTGGGGACAATTTTCAAAATTGAAACCTCCCCTTGTCTAGAAATTAATACACTTAAATATTCCAAGTGTTGTAAAATACACAAGATCCCATTGGTCAGCATGATAGTTTTCTTGGTTTCACGTAGCAGAATACTGAAACATTCTAGACTGCTAGTACTGACATGCTATACTTTAGAGTCATTTTATAACAGACCACTTGTTCTAAAAAATAATCATCCAGATCATGGTTGTCCCAAAGCTGCTTTTCCAAAAGACAATTGGACTTTCCTGTTTTTTTCCCATGAGAAGCAAAACATTTTCAAGGAAAAAATGAAGAGTCCAGTTGCCTTTGGGAAAGCTACCTTGTGGCCTTTGTCACTTCAAAGAAAGCTTCACAAAAGCGTATGAAATATATTGGTCTATATGAATTCTGAAACCTATGATTTTTTAAAAGGCAGTTGAATGCCAATTTCTAATACATTTTATAGACTAATTACTGTTATACATTCAATATGTTGATTATTATCTGTATGGTTTTGATCATGGAGGCATGATGGCTCAGCGGTTAAAGATACTGAGCTTGTTAGCTGGAAAGCTGACAGCTTGGATTTGAGACCCAAGCTCTGGGTCTATGGAGATTCTCAGTCATCCAGGTCATATTATCCCAAATATGCTTTTTGAGAAATGAAATGTCTTCAAAGAAAAACAAGAAAGTCCAGTTGCCTTATGAAAAAGCATCTTTGGGTTAGATAACCACGGTGTGAGCTTCCGTATACCTGTCCACGTAGTAGTTTGAAAGTATGCAAATGTGAGTAGATAAATAGATACCACTTCAGTGGGAAGGTAACAGTGTTCCGTACATATTGGCATATAGTCATGCTGGCCACATGATCATGGAAAGGGTCTTCAGACAATGCTGGCTCCCTTGGCTAGGAAATGGAGATGAGCACCAGCTCTTAAGAGTCAGACACAACTGGGCAGGGGAAACCTTTACCTTTATGGTTTAGATCTACTGTACTTCCTTCCATGTGGAACTTCTAATTCTGAACAATGGATATAAGGACGCTTATCTGTGACTTATTTGTGATAGAATCTGTTGGGGTGGTAGGAGATTGGATTGTCTCAGTGATGGCACTCAGTTTCCTATGGTGAGATGAGATTTCTGCTTATCTTTGTTGATCTTTTATTCTCTTAAGTGTTTCAGATTCCATCAACCTCTACCAGTTGGTCAAGGGCAAAAGGTCGAAGCAGCCAATCAAAGGTTAAAATTAGAACTTTCATGAAGCTTGCAGTAAGCTAGGACTCCACAAAAATTATTGACTTCACCTTTGCATAAAAAACAACCAGAATGAGAGGGCATTTCTTTGAAGAAACAAATTCTATGTCCTTGCAGTTGACTTTAAGCAGAATCACATTCCTTATCTTCCTGGTTTTGTATTCATTTCACTGATATCTCTGACTTGGTAAGATTAACTGGAAATGGAACTCCCTGTTGTGAGTACAGTTCTACTCCATGATTCAAAGGATAAATATTATATTTTGCTAGAAAGCAGTGTATGTGTTATTCATTGGTGAAATGTGAATATCATTTTAATTAAAAATGTAGTATGTCAAATATATACATTGCTCAGAAAGAAAGAGAAACAATCTAATAGCTGATAAAAATTCTGGAATTTTCAAATTGTTCTTATGCCACCTTATTTTGTGGGCAGATAATAAAGTTACTCAAAATACTAAAAGTGGCTAAACTCGTTAAAAAAACAAACATTTTTTGAAGGAATAAATTACTATATATCATAGATTTTATATCTTATATAATTCCTACTTCAGTGGACTGCAGTCAAGTATAGAAATGCCTAGCAGAAGAGAAATGGAATAGCCTGATACCATTAATATAGTAGCAGGTTAGCCTCTACTTCTCTTTGCATTGGTAGTTTCAAACAGCAAGAGATTTCATATTTAATCAGCATGTATATATATATTTAAAACATCATGAAACAACTGTTTTCAGATCCAAATACTATTGAGAATGTCCAGACCATCTGTAATATTATTATTTTGTTCCTTAGAATCACCATTAGAAAAGAAACGAGACACAAACTGAATAAGCAAAATAAATCTCTATAGTGGTTTTGACTCCATGGGCCTTTGGGACTAATTCAGTTGTTTCTGAATTATTTCCTTGCTTATAGCTTGGTTCATTTTCATTTTTCAGTGCATAATTAAAAGCAGAAGATGGAACAATCTCTCCCTAACAAGGAAAACTTGCACGTATTTCTTAATACAGGAAATGCAGATGTATTTCAGTATAATCTGTATGGGGTCAAGTAGCACAGCCCTATTTCTATGTGTATTAAGTGGTCAGCTGTTTTCCTGACTGCTCCAATTTCCAATCCTTTTCTAAAAGGGATTAACCAACACAATGTATCTTCTGTCATTCATCTGCATTGTTCCCTTTGGATTCATCTTGTAGCCACTGGGAAATTATATGTCCTATTTTACGAATGTTGTTCTCTAGTTGAAGGCCTTCCAGAGGATAGTCCATTATTTTGAAAGCACCCACCATCTGAGGGGTTTTTGAATTCAAGCCATAAGTAAGGACATTTCTCATCAATAATTATCATCTAACAGATTCTCTACTTAAACCATAAACCGCGGGACAAGAGTTACATTAATATTGTAAAAATGTTGGAATAGAGTCCTTAAAGAAACCATGCAAAAGGAGCTACAGAACGAAATGTGAATGTCAAAAATTAAAATAATTTTTAATTATTTTAAATAATTAAATTGAATTACCCCATGAAGAGTTGGCCCATGGCAAGTTGGCCATGGCGACCTGGTCCCATTTTGAAATGAAAGATGCCATATGCAAAATATACTTCAGAAGATCTAAGACAAATATTTAAGAATTCAGACAGCATTAAATAAAGTTTTGAGTGACCGAAGGCACATATGAAATATCTTTCAACCTTCATATGCATAGCTTTTTTAAATGGATAATGTTGATAAATTTTGTGCTATAGATAGACATCTTTATGAATTAGGAGAACATAGTGTTTACAACATCATGTTTTCGGCTTAAGGAGAAAGATGCCCTTAAGTTTCTTTACTTAAGTAGAGTAAAAATTTAGGAATGCACAATTGTTATAATTATTGATGATCCATCTTAATGAAACTGGAATTAAAATAAATAAGCACCTGGACAGCCGATTGAGCAGAGACATACTGGTAAGTTGTTTAACAATCATCTCTACTATAGTAGCAGCATATGTTGGGTGGATGCTTTAATCTACTAATTTATTTCTACATTTTAATTTACTATATAAATTAGAATATGCCATGCAAATATGTCTACTTTTGCTCTTTCTTCCTGGTAATGCACTGTCTCTCTTTAAGTGAAAGGCACTATTTCTTGAAATTGTATACATGTATACATTATTTTGATTAAAATCGACAAGCAGGAAATATAAATTGGTTCCTCTGTATGTGTTATTAGAGGTAACGTGGGCTGCACATCCCATGAATTACTTTGGCTACATTTGTCCCATGCTTCCTAACTAGAATGAAGAAGAATAGGGCAATAAGAAGATACCATCAGAACTGATTTTTCTTCGAAAAAAATCAGCGTAAGAAACTGAAGCATTTCCATCCTTCTCTTCAGTAGCAAAAATGTGATATAACTTTTGTTGACAGTCTTGAAGTTAGGAGTATGTGCTCTATTGAAAGGACCATGCTATAGTAATTAAATAAAAATACTAAGAATAAAATGGTGGTGCGGTGGCTTAGCGGTTAAGACACTGGGCTTGTCAGCTGGAAAGCTGACAGCCCAGGTTCAAAACCCAAACTCCGCACAATGGGGTCAGCTCCTGCCCACCTAGCAGTTCGAAAGCATAAAAAATGCAATAAGATAAATAGGTACCACTTTGGTGGGAAGATAAAGTGCTCTGTGATGTCATGCTGACCACATGACCACAGAAATGTCTTTGAACAGCACTGGCTCAATGATCTTGAAATGGAGATGAGCACTGCCCCCTATCGTCAGCAACGACTAGCGGAATAAAATCCACAGGACTCCTTTACTAAGAATAAAACATCTGGCCTTGGCTATATAACATGCCAAATTTCATGGGCAACTAGAAGAAGGAATCTCTCTTTCAGACACTGAGTAAGAAATAATGAAATATTTCATATGAAAGACTAATCCATATTATGCCAACTTGTAGTATTCCAGATGTTGAACTACAACTCGTAATTTTCACTATAGGCTATGCTTCCTAGAAATTTAGCAAGTTGAGCCACATCTGGAGTGCCACTGGCTTATCTTTTGTGCTGTTCTATATTGTGACTTGTTTTGTTTTGACTTAGCATTTTCCATGAACTGAGTTTTTGTTATTTGTAAATCATGCTTTATGGTTAGGCATGTATGAACCCAGCCAGTTGTAAAATAAATGCTGTCATAGCTCAGTGTATGAACCTGATCATTGTCAAGTAAACACTTTGTTAAACGGCAGTTAAATGGGGACAGAGTTTAGGGAAAGTTTGAATTCTGCATAATTTACAGTGGTTTGAATTGTTCTATTAATGAGTTGGTAAACTTCAAATTGATTGCTAAATAAAATTGCAATCTATTTATTATACAAAAGAGATAGTAGCTCTTTGAATGAAGAAGAAAAGTAATGCACTATTTAAACAGCACATTTCAAACAGCCATGGGTTTGAAGTTGTTGTGGAAATAATTGAATTATGCAAATGCTTGTGAGTGTATTCTTACCATTTGTGCTTTTCTTGGTGACTTTCAATTTTCTTATAGACTTCTCTGTAATTGCTCAGCTGTTTGGCAATATTGTAAGTCATCTATGTCCTTAGCTAAAATATTATTATAGATATGTTAGTATCAGGTTGGAGATACTATTTAGTTATATCTTATTGTAATCAAATATGAGGGCAGTTTGGAAATAAACCTCTGTTTGGTTATCAGTGACAGACACTCGCAGATACAGAACTTTTATTATACATATTAGAAAACTACAAGATTACATTACTTTTTGACATAATCGCCATTCAAATTGAGGCACTTGTTGTAATGTCTTATAAGTTTTGAAATTCCTTAGTAATAGTTGCTTGGCACCAAATTTGGGCTATAAGGGGGGGGTGATTAAAAACATCCCAATGAAATTGCTTGGGTGCGTCTAGCACTGTGCGGGCAAGCATTATCGTGAACCAACACCACATCGGAAGTGGTGCCATAGAAAATCCCGCCAAGTGTGAAGATGCCAAAGGAGTACTGCTAGTGAAGTTCACGGAGTGTGGTTTGACCATCAATTCAGAAGTCTACTGTGAAACGTTAAGAAAACTCAGATGAACCATCCATAACAAGCGTCGGGGCATGCTGACTTCCAGTGTGGGGTTGGTTCACGATAATGCTCGCCCGCACACCACTAGACGCACCCAAGAAGCAGTTCTGTTGGGATGTTTTTGATCGCACCCTCCATAGCCCAGATTTGGCACCGAGCGACTACTACTAAGGAATTTCAAACCTTGTAAGATGTTATGACAAGTGTTTCAATTTGAATGGTGATTATGTCAAAAAGAAATGTAATCTTGTAGTTTTCTAATGTGTATATAAAAGTTCTGTATCTGCGAGTGTCTGTCATTGATAACCAAACAGAGGTTTATTTCCGAATTGCCCTCGTAAGAGGAAGTATAATCGGAACATCCACTAAATTGCCTTAAAACCTAGAATAATAGTAATTTTATGCAAAAATTCAAAATAAAGGGGTTTTCCAAGGATACTTCCCAGTACTCCTGCTTAGTTTAGCTGCTCAACAAGCTTTTTTAATGAGAAAGAATCCTGCAAGTTGTTTTGAATACCAGCATATCAGGATATTGACAGCACTATAAAAATGACGTTTTTGATGTAGGTTAATAAGCTTTTCTATGTTTAATTATATTGCTGATACTATGAATTATAAATGGTGAAGGCACAGAATTTTAGTCTTGTTCCATGACTAAGGAGACCTTTTGAATAATTGAGTCACTGTCTGGGTGAGTTCATGGAGGAATATTTGTTGGAAAATGTGGTAATAGCCTGAACTCTAGTTTTCAAAATTACATCATCCTTCTTCTCAGTAATCCAGGTCAAAATATACACATAGTATATACTGCTAAGGAAAGAAAACTTTTAAAAGCAAGCTTTGTACTTTGATTCTTATATTTGGATCCATTTGTGAAAATATACTTATAACTTTTTGGATAGTGCAATTAGGCTTGAATGTGACTTTTATTTATAAAAATTTCAAAGAGATCAGAATGTATGGGCTATAAGAATCATACATTGTGTGTTTTAGGAAAACATGGACCTCCCAACACTTAGGGAGACTTAGTGAGAATGATTTAGAAGCAGTGGTTGGCATTGACTCTTATATGCAAGTATTAAATGTTTGGACACGTATGAGAAACACTAACATAAATCTGGCAGAGGCATCTAGTTCTATAAAATATGAACTATCAATATGTAGGTTCAAACATTCTTCCTTGTTCTCATGACAACTAGCCATAATAGTTGTCAGATGGTGTATTTTTTTGTCGGGTAAGACTTGATCTTCAAACAAACCTAAGCTAAAGCTTTTCCAGGTGTGCTGTCAAGCAAGGAGAACAATGATAAATCCTTCAGACTGTGTTGATAAGGAAACTTATAACTTCAGCTATGATAATGCCATTTTAAGTGTAAAACATTTTGAAGAACCATGGTGAGCGTTAGTGATAAAGAACAAAAATCATTGATATGCAAAGCCTAAAATGACATATGGAGAAATACTGTTCAGATAATGAAGACCAGGGAAGAACAATATGGGAGCAAGGTCTTAGGGGGAAGAGTGTCCCAAAAAGGTGAGGTGTTATGGAGAGCCTTTATGTAACTGGAGACTATAGCACAGTGATGGTGAACCTTTTAGAGACTGAGTGCCCAAACTGCAACCCAAAACCCACTTATTGCCGGGTGCCAGGTGGGCGTGGCTCACTGTGGGGCGTGGCTGTGGTGCTCATGGCAGACTGGGTGGGTGTGGCCAAGGTAGGCGTGATCACCTCGATGTTGCTTGTGGGGACACCTGTGGGGGCCGAGCAAGATTGGGGGAAATCCAAAGGGTCTCTGGCAGGTGGGGCAGTGGGCAGGAGGCTCTTCTGCGGGGTGAGGCAAGGCAAGGTAGGGGCCGGGGCGGCTGCTGCCTGACACCATCAGCCCCTGCACACAGAGGCCAGCGAGCGCATGGGTGCTGGGATGCATCCAGCCACATGGACCTTGGCGAGTTAGCTGGTGGCTGGTTGAAGAGGGATGGTTGCCATCTCCGGGGCATGGCGTGCATGCCCACAGAGAGGGCTCTGAGTGCCGCCTCTGGTACGCGTGCCATAGGTTCGCCACCACTGCTATAGCACAAGCAGAGACTGATTCTACTGATTGTCAGTATCTCTCACAGACAAGGAAATTTTTCCTGAAAACTTTGTCTCAAGTAGTTCATTACCTTAGATCAGGGGTCTTCAAACTTGGCGTTGCCTGGCTGAGGAATTCTGGGAGTTGAAGTCCACAAGTTATAAAGGGGCCACGTTTGAAGACGTGCTGCTTCTTAGAGGAAGAACATACTCCCATAAGAAACGTCTTGATCTTTGACTTGATATTCAAAGGTGAAATGAGGATCACTTCAGAAGATGACTTCTCGGTGCCTTTTCACAGTTTAAAGAAGTTTATTCTCAGTTGAATCTTTTGTGAAAGAAGGATTAGATTTTGAATTGACAGATGGGGCCTACTATAGATGTAGAGGCAGGATGAGAAGGATCTTGCAATGGCAAAAGGCGTTTTATTTGTATTGCATTTATACAATTGGGAGAGGCTGTTAACATCTTTTTTTCCCTCTGGCTGACTCATGTAAGATATTAGCTGTTTAGATCACTGGGAACAATTGCTTTGTATATTCTACTGGCTTAAAGATCTTGTCCAAAATGTTTTATACATGAGGTTGGCATGCACCCATGTAGTACATGGATATAATATCTGAAAATTATATCAATTTTAAGTGTGCTTCAATATCATATATTGTTTCTTCTAATTTTTCTTTTTTCTTTTTTGCTTCAGAATTTGAAAAGCAGAAAAGTATAACTAACAAAAGTTCATCTGAAAACCCAAATACCATGACATGCTGCAATAGAGAGAAAATAGATGATGGGAAATAATCTGGTGCTTACATGAATTAGATATTGAAGACTCAAAGGCATCTATTTTGGAAGGTTGTCCTGTAACTTGAGTGCTTCAATCAAGTCCTCTTTCTCTCTTATTCCAACAAATTCATAGGTCACTTGATGAAAATTATCTTAATAATTTCATAAAACCTACAGATTCCAAAACAGAAACTCCTGTTACAAAATAATGCTTATTTACAAACTAATGCACACATACAAAGAGAATATGGAACCAAAACTTAAGTTATGGAGTTATGTTAGATATTAAGCTAGAAAATTTTGATGGAGCAAGACAATATTTGAGTACTTTTCTTTCATTTGATGTCAACTAAAACTTACGGAGGCTGAGTTCACATAGACGGTCCTAAGCCATACTATGGATTGTTTAGATTTGTCTTTGAGTATTTGTAAATTTAACTATATTTTACTGAATAAATCATAGTTTACTGCTTTGTGCGAACACAGTCTATGATAAATACCCACAAACTATAAATTTGTTAAATCAAACAACCAGCCATATTTTCCTGGATAATATTGATGCATATATCTACAATTCTGATAACAAAAAAAAATCTTGTTTTCTACAAAATAAAATTAACATTTTTTTAAAACTTGTTATTTTTAGAGTAGACTGCTTTCCATGACAATATCAGCATCAAATAGTGCTTCAAATACAACTTCAAAGTTATACTTTTCTCTTTCTTCTTTCACATTGTGACATTTTCAATTGACTATCAGATCTCTTTAGGGATATTTTTTTTTAAAAAGTATTATGTTTGAAACTCCCTTAAGTGAAGGTGTGTCATATTCATCCTGCTATTTTAAGAGTTTATTTAAAAAGCTTGTTTGATCCATTACAGAAGATTGTAAGTAATTTATTATTATAGTGGCTTCTTTTTATTTGTGTTCTAGTTTTTCTCAAATAACTAACTTAACAAGCCAAACCTAACCATTTTTAATTTATTTTTCTCTTAAATTGTGTATTTTATCATTCATTAAAAATCTTAATAACTTTGTATAAAGTGCTGCTGGACCAAATCCAGCGATATTAAAATCCCATTGTTTTAATACATATAAATTAAGCATATGTTTTTTCTTCCATTGAATCAATAATGAATTCTGTTTAATTTATTCCATTAGATGCCTGGGTATGACTAAGGGTGGTAACCTAGTTTAGCCTTTTCTGTAGTATTAAAAAGCCATATAAATGCCTAATTTGTCCAATGCTGTGATTGGCTGTGGAAGTCAGTACCTTTGGGATCATTTGGTGAGGTTGAATGAAAGAAGAAATAAATGGAGTAAAAGGAAAAAAAATAGGATAAATGGTGTATCCATGGGAATAATATAATAAAAGTGAAGAAGCTTCTCTCAACCAGTGAAGCACTGCTGATAAATGCCTGCAGGGAAATGGAGAAGAGGGAGACAATCTATGCTCCAAAGCATATGAAGGCAGGCAGGACAAGAAGCAATGGATGGAAACTAATCAAGGAGAGAATCAACCTAGAACTAAGGAGAAATTTCCTGATAGTTAGAACAATTAATCAGTGGAACAACTTGCCTTCAGAAGTTGTGGGTGCTCCAACACTGGAAGTTGTTAAGAAGAGATTGGACAACTATTTATCTGAAATGGTATACGGTTTCTTGCCTGAGCAGAGGGTTGGCTAGAAGACCTCCCAAGGTCCCTTCCAGTTCTGTTCTTCTGTTGTCACAATTTACTCAAGTTAACATGTAATTATCATCAACCTATCGATTCCTACATTTATAACATCCACTGCAACCTAGATGACACCAATTTATATTTCCTAACAAATTTAATTCATAAATAAGTCTATACCTCTTAATAGAATAGAACGGGTAGTCAATCTTGGCTCTTTTATGACTCGTGGACTTCAACTCCCAGAATTCCTGGCTCAGGAATTCTGGGAATTGAAGTCCACGAGTCATAAAAGAGCCAAGGTTGACTACCCCTGGAATAGAATAATAGAAGTGAACTTCAAGGCCATGGTTTTCCCAGTTGCAATGTATGGATGTGAAAGTTGGACCATAAGAAAGGCTGAGTGACAAAGAATTGAGGCCTTTGAACTATGGTGCTGGAGAAGACTCCTGCGAGTCCCTTGGACTGCAAGGCGTTCAAACCAGTCAGTCCTAGAAGAGATCAACCCCGACTGCTCTTTAGAAGGCCAGATCCTGAAGTTGAAATTCAAATACTTTGGCCACCTAATGAGAAGGAAGGACTCACTGGAGAAGGGCCTAATACTGGGAAAGATTGAGGGCAATAGAAGAAGGGAACGACAGAGAATGAGGTGGCTGGATGGAGTCACTGAAGCAGTAGGCGTGAACTTAAATGGACTCCAGAAGATGGTAGAGCACAGGAAGACCTGGAGGAACATTGTCCATGGGGTCGCGATGGGTTGGACACGACTTCGCAATTAACAACAACAACAAAATTAAGAGGTATAGACTTACGTATTTCTTTGTACATGTAACATATGATGTGCTTGTTTTAATGAAAGATAAGAATTGTGAAGGATATAAGTGCGGGGAGGAAGTTTTGAAGTTAATCGTGGGAAAAATAGATATGGAAGAAGAAAAGAAATGAAAAAAACCTATAATAAATCGAGGAAGACAAAATATGAATCCTTTATAAAAAGTATTAGAAGATAAACTAATCTCTCAGCAAAATGAATGCTAATGGACACTAGGAAAGAGAATATAAAAGTTGCTTGAAATAGAGTGTCAATAATCCAGAGTGCCAATAGAAGATTGTAAAAATACAACAATTAGAAATATGAAAAAGGAGCAATAAAGTGAAAGACTGTGGATGAAAAAAAATGCTTATAATAGAATTATAGCTTCAAATTAAAGAAAGAAGATATAATAAAATGGATATATAATGAAAAACATGCAAAAAATGTAATCTGAGAGAGGAAAAATTATTATTAAGAGTGATTTAAATGGGAACAATTATGGTGGAAGTGGATGAAATGTATTGAGCAAGGAGTTTTCTGCAGAATGAATGGAATCCAAAAAAGAAAGGCTTGGACTAATATTTATGAAAAACTTCCTCCAATAGCGTTACGTTCTTTTTTTATTATTAATGTTGACCAAGCCCTTAAAGCAGCCAGTGGAACATAAACTATGCTGTGTAGGGTATCTTGGCATTTCTCTGTGTTGGTGTCCTCACTGTTGCACATTTGTATTTACTGTTTATTTCATCACTTGCTTTTGGCATATTTAGCTGCTACTCTTGCTCAGTGAACAGCTTTTTTTTGTCAAATTTGCATGTCAGTGAGAAGGGTGGTATACAAGGAACGTGACCAAGGCAGCTGGTGGCCTGTGGTGTTGACAGAAGGAAAGTTACTGTCAGCCAGGTTGCAGATTTATTAATAAGACTAGCATCCTTTTCCAGGATAGAAGGTTTCTAATGTGGTTTTCAGCATCATCCAAGTTAATTGGCCACTCTCTGTGTGTGTTACGTGGGCTGACATCTTTGGAAATCAGGAGAAGCAACAGACACTGAATGCTACACCTTTCTTCAGGAAGGTCATCTCTCATCTGTGATGAATCACAGTACAATCCCAATTTTGCAGCAAAACCGATCTACTGCTGTACTTTCTCTCCCTGAGATGCAGTTTTGCTTCTTTTGACGTTCTTGATGTTTATTCCATGCTTTAAAATCTCATCAGTATGAAATAAATGAATACTATTTAAATTGGTTAGAGCCCTGCATGTCTTCTGTAACTTGACAAATCAGTAGAGCTGCTTCTGTTAGATGTAGCCTTCTCCTACTTAAATGGGAGAAAAGACGAGCTTTATATTTTCTTAAGTGCCACCTTTTTATTTCCGTAGCAACAGCAGCAGTAGTAATATTAATAGTAATACTGTCATCCCTACACATAGGAAGCTAGGTTAAGGAAAAAGGATTAAACCTGCATTTCTTCTTGAAAATATATAAAAAAGCACACAGAAATCATAGTTTGATATAGGTAGGCAATCCATTTGAGGAGGTCCTACTAGTCTGATTCAATATAGTTGTGCTATAGTCATTTAAAGTAACAAAATAATTTGCTCTTCTGATTAGCTGTGATAATCTTATTAAGCATTTTCTATTATTTCTCCGCTGAAAAGAAAATGTATATCTTGGTTTGAGGGATTCTGGGATATATCATCAGAGCCATTCAGAGGAGCTTGCAGAACATCTGTTGAACAGAACCTCTCAGATTGCCTTGGTACAGGTCCTGTAAAGATGTCTCGGAAAGAATCTTGCTATGTTATCTGGGAGGACTTTGAAACTGTTTGGCTCAAGGAAGCAGGAAGGGTCTTTATGACTGTGAGCTCTGCCATTTGTTTATTATATCCATGCCCTGCCTGGTTGGTGAAAGCTTTCAGAAAAGTGACATGTGGTTGGGTTTCAGAGGTAGTAAATGATGCCCCTTAAATAAATGTTGCTTCGCCTTCTTCTCAAACAGCCAATGCTGGAACCAACCATTCTGGACAATTTTCCATTTTTTAGGGAAGACTGTTGAGGTTTCCCAAGAGCATCAAAGGGTCTTGGACGAAATGGATTATCTAGCCCCCTTTCAGTTGGATTTCAGGCATGTGTATATTAGATTGAGGTAGCATGGGATTGCAATTTTTAATGATTCCAGTGAGAGTGGGATAGGATTAGGGCATCCATTCTTTTTCTTGTTGACCTTTCAGTGGCTTTTGATACCATCAACCATGGTCTCCTTTTGGACTGAGTAGGTAGGGGGTTGTGAATGTGTGGCCCTAGGTTGAACGGTTTCAGTCAATGTTGATTAATAGAATAAATTCCTCTCTGTGGCTTCTAAATTGTGGGGTGCTGCAGGGCTTCTAATGAAGCTGCTGGGTCAGATCTCTTGGAGCAATGGGGTGAGTTCAACTCCAGGTGCTGCAATAACCTATAAAGCTCTATATGACATAGAGCTGTGAAATTTAAGAAAGCCTCTTCCCCAGTGACATCTCCCTGTTCCATCAAGTCCTGCAGAACAGACTTGTTGCAGCTTCTGTCTGCTCCAAAGTGTCATCTGATGGAACCTAGAAGGGGAGCTTTTTCTACTGCTTCTGACCTAGAGATAATCATTCCATAGCCTGAAGACCTGGCCTTGCTAGTCAACGAATGTTTTAATATGAGGAGATCTATCTAATCTATTTATCTGCATGTGTGCCCACTCAAAAAGAAAGAATGATATTAATACTCACGGGGGAGGGTTTTGTTGGAAAGGGGCAAATCATGGTATTAATGCATTTTTTCAGTATAGTTTCCAACGTCTTGCTATTTCCCTACTTTCCCCCACTTTAGTTATTTTAAAAATTGTAATGTTTGAGCATGGGAATGATTGAAGGGTGTCCTTAGACCCCAGATGTTCATTATTTCTAAGTGCGTATATACAAACATCTCAGCAACTATTTCTATTTAATTCTGCAATAAACTTTTCTTTATGACTTTCCCAGTTTAGCATCTCTCATAGTCTCTCACTGTTTTATGTATTAAAATAAAGAAGTATATGAATGTTACTATAAATTATATTCATGTAATCTTCACGGAAAAGTTGATACTGTTAGAACAAACAAAATTTCCTAGCATGAACCTTCACTTCTCAAACAGCTTGCATAAATTCACAGCCAACTTGTTGGCACACTTAGCAATCCATTCTATGGTGGCCTAATTCAGAAGCAAAGAGCAAGCAAATGTACCTAGTTGTTTAGAGCAAAAACAGAAATATTAATTTAAAGATCCTCTCCTTCTTTGTGACAGTTAAGTGAAAATCTTCAATTCATCCCATTTAGGAAGTCTCTACTGGCCCCCTCCAGCTGCCACACTGCGAAATTCTTATCAGAAATCTGTTTGCAAAAAGATACACTATGATCTTGATGAAAATTTCTCTTTTCCTTACATTTAAAATTATATACTTGAAAAACCTAGAGAAGGAAATAAGCCACACATTTAATGAAATATAAGCCACACATTTAATGAAATACCTGATGTATAGTTTGTGAAAAGAAATATGCTTTCCTTGACCCTGAATTGGAATTTCTTTGCTGTGAAGTTCAGTTTATATACGTGTTTTTTTAAGTCTGAAACTAATTGCTAAAATTATAAACATTTTCTTTTAGCAAATAAGGTATTTGTAACTTGGTCTTTTTGATTTAAGAATATGATTGGCAATATTCATATGAAATCTTTGCTGAACGTCTGATATCCCTAGTAAGGAAATCAGTTGTTATAATCCCAATATATAATATTATTCTTATTTCTTATTGTGAACAATAAAAATGGATTTCATTGTAGTAATTCCATTCAAATAAAGGACAAGGGCTTTCTAAAAGAATTCTTTGCAACAGTGGGTCTCTGATATATGGTATGTAATCGTCTCTCTAATACCTACCAGCTACTTTTGCTCATGAAAGGCTCTTAATATCCATTTAAACAATTTAAAAATTACTAAAATAATATGTGAAAGGAGACAGATATATAAATTTCAGCAGCTGTTGTCTTTGGCTAAAGTTTCTTAGAGAAGACAAAAATGTGCTTTTCCTTTCCTTGGCTCATACCTCCCTTCCTTTGATGAGCTCACCTTTCAGCAGTTGGCTTTAAAATGATCTTTAGATTCCAATATTGTGTCTCGTGGATGAGGCAAGACCCTATCTCAACAAGTATTTAAATAAATACATAAATACTACCTTTTCACTATTCCTTTCATCTTAGCACAAGTTTCTGCACCACTTTTTCTAAAGGTTCAAGGTTTTTGAGTTTGTTTTCAAATTACAATAACGAAGAGTATACTCAACATTTTCTGTTACTTCTAATTTGAGAGTAGCCATGTTCTTGCCAATGTGTGTGAAAATCCTGGCAGAATTCAATTCGTTGTTGTATATTATTGTATCTTAGGGTTTGTGGGAACAGCTGCTGTATACAGATTCTCTTAAGGGCCAAGATCTAGCATCATCTTTAAGGGCACTCATGGATTTGCACTTTGTGATCGTCAACATTGCAAGATCCAATCTGGATCGGTCACCAGGACCAGAGATTTGGTCTCCAGGTTGGGAAAGCTCTGAAGACAAAACTTCTGGTCTCGGTGACCAACCCAGATTGGATCCTGCAACATTATCCTGGGACATGTATCTTTGCCTTCATTCAGGATTGTCAATGTTATAGTGTGAAAATATATCATGATGACAGGTTTCTTCTGAAATTTTTGCTGAGTTCCAGAAGTGATTTGCTATGTGAAATAGAGCCCAGTTGACAATAAATTCAACCAAAAAATCTATTGGCAGGTTGAAAAATTTAATTATAAGGAAGGGGTGTTCCTTGAAAGCCATCAAGCATTGTCTCAATTTAGTTTCTTTTTTTCTCTCTCTCTGTAACATTTCTATACCTGTGGGTGAGTCTCAACTATATTTAAAGGGAATTCTGGGTTAAGCCTACTATGATAGCGATTTAATAATAATAATAATAATAATGATAAAGTTGGAAGGGACCTCGGAGGCCATCTAGTCCAACCTCTTGCTCAGGCAGGAAACCCTATACCATTTCGGACAAATGGCTGTCCAGTCTCTTCTTAAAAACTTCCAGTGTTGGCGCATTCACCGCTTCTGGAGGCAGGTTGTTCCGGGCATAACCTATTTGAGGAAACAGAATTCTTTGGTCTTATAGATTTAATACTTCTAGGAACAAAGATATTGGATAGATGATTTTAAAAAACTAAGTATTACAAAATTGCATTTTCAATGGGAAACTTTAAAGCAAGTGTCCTAGGAAGTAAAATATGCTTCTTCTCAGGCGGCCATTTCTATGTTCAACAAAATTTTGATTTATGTAACATGTTGCCCTTGTATTTCAATCTTAAATATAATGGTATCCCTTTCTTGCTCTTATTTTGATATTTTTTTTTAAAAAAAGATCAACACACCAACCTATTTGAAAGTTAGTTTCTGTAAGTGCATATTTTTAAAAAGTATGCAAAATTGTTTTATTGAGCATTCTTAAGAGATCTTCTTTGATCCCAGTGTCTTCAGACTAATGTTTTGCGGCACAGATAAGGAATAGAATGGCAAAGATGAAAATATTTATGGAATACTTTAGGTGTGCGGAGACTGTCAGTTCCTTAGGAATGTGTCTGTGGAACCGGAATTGGCAAGACATCACTGCTCTTTTAGTTGCATTAAGACCTAGAATTTTGCTTCCATGTTACTGAGAAACATATTAGGTTATAATATTAAATGCTGTACATGTTGTCCTTCCTTATATCTGGTTTTAATTTCTTTCGTTCCTTAAAGAGTGTATTTTTTTAAAAAATGAACAAACAACAACTGCTTGTGAGAAGAGAGGGAAAGATTAGGATTTCTCCATTCAAGTGGCCCTCATGCACTGTTTTCATGCAGTTAGGTTAATCAAAACTAAATCAGGTAACCTTTGTCCCTTAAGTCAGTGGCTCCCAACTTTTTGGGCACCAGGGACTGGTTCCATGGAGAGAGGTTTTTCTGTGGACCGGAGGGGCGTGATTTCATGTGCTGCCTGCATCCCGCAGATGGGGCTTCGCTTATTTGCGCAGCCCGGTTTCTGGCATGCCGCGGCCTGGTGCCAGTCCACAGACCGGGGTTGGGGACCCCTGGACTAGATGATGTCCAAGGTCCCTTCCAACATTATTATTGTTATTGTTATTAGTATTATTAGTATTATTAATATTATTATTAGTCCTTCCATCAAATAAAAGAACAAAACAAAAACAAAGCCAGATAAACTATAATCTTGGGTTCAGGCTAACAAGTCTTGAAATGTTATACCTTGCTATAAAACAAGCCATTAGTTTCTAATCATAGGTAATGTAGTGACATTTAAAATTTAAAATCGCAAGGTTTAACAGAACATTGCCATTGGGTCTCCCACAGTTTTATGCTTACAGGTAACTCTGAAGTAAAATTAATTTGGAAATACATATTGTTGCTGAATTGTTAACATGACTGAACCATTGTTTAAGAATTTCATCACCATTTCTAGAGAGGATTTTGAGTTACTAAGAAGATAAAGGTGGAATTAATGCTCTAATTGCTACTTAGAAATATGACGCAGCATACCTGACTTACCAGTAGCAGATCTGTTATACTACATCAGATATATCAAGTTGTACTATACTGTAGGAAGAACCCTCAGCACATCTGAAATGCTAGCTATATAGAATTAAACTTTTCTGATATTGAAATTGATAACATTTACATTGTAAAACCACTTTCTTGACACACTGAATTTCAACTCACTGTAAACTAAATTACAACATAATTAACTATCATTTCATATATATATATCCTTAATGACTGTAAAAATCCGAAATCCGGGCATATCTGTTCAATAATATATAATCGTCAAACTCCGGGAGGAATATAAATCAGATGTTTATTGTTAAAAAATTTAAAAACAATAAAAGCAACTATTTACAATATAAATCAGCTGTTTATTGTTAAAAAAATTAAAAACAATAAAAGCAACTATAATACTAGTATTTTAAATAGTTGCTTTTATTGTTTTTAAATTTTTTAACAATAAACAGCTGATTTATATTTTTCCCGGAGTTCGACGATTGTACGGTATATTATTGAATATATATATATATATAACTTTAAACATATGTTTCAAATTTGGGAATTTTGACTAAAGAATAATGGCTTAACGTTGGTGCCATGCTCTACAGAAGAAAGAAGATCTTATTCAATATTGTTGCTGTTTCTAACCATGTTTTCTTCTGGCATCTTTATACATTTACCTCCTACATGTTAGGAATAGTGTAAAACACAGTTGGTTCATGAATAATATTTTTGCGGTTCCCAAAATTCATAAAGAAAAAAACTGCAGTGAAAAGTTGAGCACGGTAAAAATGGAACTACAATTAAATATAAAGACAAAATTAATGACAACCGTTGCAGCAATCCTTACAATTGAGAATGAAGTTTCTGCCTTTTAGGACTGACATTGACAATAAAGAAACCAGCGACCAAGAAATACGTCACAGACAAGCTCTTGGTAAGGTAGCAATTCAGGTGCCATGATCCATCTGTATCTATAAAGTTCAGAACTATATATACAGTGATTTGTATGGATATGAACATTGGATTCAAAGAAACAGGATAGAAAGAGGCTTTTGAACTTCAGGGTTGAAGAATGTTGAAAATGCCTTGGGTAGCCAACAAACAAATCAGTCCAGTGTTCTCATTCAAGGCACAAATAACCAGGCTGGAACAAATGTGTTTTGGACATATTAGTGCAAACACCCAGCTTTCTTGGGATGTCTATAATACTGAGAAAAGTGGAATGAATGAAAGAAAGAGGACAACTAGCAGTAAGGTGGATAGCCTCAATTATAAGGAACGGCTGCTGGAATTGGGTATGTCTAGTTTAATGAAGAGAAGGACGAGGGGGGACATGATAGCAGTGTTCCAATATTTCAGGGGTTGCCATAAAGAAGAGGGAGTCAAGCTATTTTCCAAAGCGCCTGGAGGCAGGACAAGAAGCAACGGGTGGAAACTAATCAAGGAGAGAAGCAATCTAGAACTAAGGAGAAACTTCCTGACAGTGAGAACAATTAACCAGTGGAACAACCTGCCTCCAGGAGCGGTGAATGCTCCAACACTGGAAGTTTTTAAGAAGAGACTGGACAGCCATTTGTCCGAAATGGTATAGAGTTTCCTGCCTGAGCAGGGGGTTGGACTAGATGACCTTCAAGGTCCCTTCCAACTTTACTACTACTACTACTACTACTACTACTACTACTACTACTACTACTACTACTATTATTATTATTATTATTATTATTATTATTATTATTATTATTATTATTATTAACAGTAGCTATGCATGCAGTACTGAATTCAAGGAGCAGATTGGGGCAGATGACCCTGGAGAAGGTTATCCATGTGGTTGCTAAGAGTTGAGACTGACTTGAAGGGATATAATAGTCTTCACATGGCAGAATATGGAAGCCAAGCATTAAATATTATATTTAGTTGATCAAATGTATTTGTTGTAAGCACTATTCCACATGCTTGAGGCAAGTACAAGGCTTGAAATTGTAATTTAAAGTTTCCATCCTTATTTTCCTTGCTGCTTTAATTCATAATTAGGTAATTACCCAATTTGTAGTTGGGTAATTACTTTATTAGGAAGTATCAAAACGGCATAAAAGAGTATAAGGGTTTGATTCTCCAGAGCCCTTCATCACGCAACACTTAAAAAAAAAGAGTATGAGAAAGAAATTCATGAAGTTACAAAGTTCAAAAATTAGGCTTCTTGTTCCAGTCTTAATGTCACTTTCAAAGGGAAGGCTGTAGACTGGATCCATTTGTTCACGGCAGGTGTCAGGGGTGTCAGGCTACACATTCATGGATTTTTTTTTAAACGGATTATATCACAGATTTGATTTCTGTATATAAATAAGCAGATTGTTCAAAGATTGATTTCTTAAGCAGAACTGCTGACTAAAGAATCCTGGAAATTCATTCTTAAAGACCTGCTTGCTTTGCCCTCAAATTACAGGCATGGCTGTTCAGTGTGTGAGAATAATCAACGGCTGTTTAGTGTGATATAATCAAATCTGTCATCCCTTAAAAGAGATGTTTTTACTTTGACCTTTGCTTATTGAGCAAGGAACATTTTTGATCCTTGGGCAGACTTTTATGTGAAGAACGGATCTCTTGCTGGAGGCATTCACAAGTGTAATCCACAGTGCTTCAGCTCTGAATATTGCTCAGTGTGCTCAAGCAGGCAATCATTCTTACAATGAGATATTATATTGTGATTTTTCTGGCAGCTGTGACTATACCCTTTTAATTTCCCAGAACTAGGAGCACATCTGTTTCTAAGTGTGGCTGAGTTAGAGGTAATCCTATGTATAAGCTGTTCATTGGACCACCCAAGTGGCTATTCTAGAAAATAAAATGCAGACACTTACGATCACCTATTTGCCTCTCCTTTCCCATCTTTATACACTTCCCATCCTTATTGGTATCTGAAGTTAGTCTAAGATCTGTGAATGGTATATTTTATATATTTATATATATATATATATATATTAGCAGGAATCCTCAAGCCTGCTTCATTTTTGCAGAGATTTTAATTATAGTGCATTATTGGAAACGTTAGCTCAGCTATGTTCCCTTTGGAAAGATAATATGCTTTTTAAAAAAAAGAATTGTGCCAATGATTTGGAAATCAGGAGCTCCAGTCAGCACATTTAGGAGTGGTAGAAAAGGTCTGATACAGAATTGGACAAATCTTTTAACTGTCCCCTTAAACTATTTTAGTGCTACTTCTAATTGCCCAGATTTAATTATGGTAAAAAGGTTTTTAAAGTATGGTGTAGTGTTGGAACAAGTGTTTCCAAAGGCTAAGTTGAAGAATTCACTTTTGTATAAAGAGGCTTCATTTTCTACTTTATTATACTGTGTGGAATATACTGAGGCAAGGAATATATCTCATTTTAAATTTTGTATATTGTATTGATTGTTTTGTTTTAAACTGGCTGTAAGCCGCCCTGAGTCCACCAGGAGAAGGGCGGGGTATAAATGTAATAAATAAATAAATAAATAAATAAATAAATAAATAAATAAATAAATAAATCACTGAAAGCTTCTGGTGGAAGGCTATTTCTGTAAAATATACCAAAGGAAATGCAGGTAGTCCTTGACTTACGACCACAATTGAGCCCAAAATTTACGTTGCTGAATGAGACATTTGTTAAATGAGTTTTGCCCCATTTTACAACTTCTTTTGTCACAATTGTTAAGTGAATCGGTGCAGATAAGATAGTAACAGGGTTTTTAAATGAATGTGGCTTTCCCATTGATTATGCTTGTCAGAAGGTCCCACGTGACCCTGGGACATTGCAACCATCATAAATATGAGCCAATTGCCAAGCATCTTAATTTTGATTACATGACCATGGGGATGCTGCAAGAGTCGTAAGTGTGAAAAACAGCCATAAGTCAATTTTTTTTGTTGTAACTTTGAATGGTCACTGAATAAACTGTTGTAAGTCGAGGACTACCTGTAACTACTTTATATTAGGAAATCACTGGCTATTATTGCACTACATATCTCCCAGGTAATCAAAATAACCTGGCCAATGGAAATAGCAATAGCACTTAGACATACGTACTGCTCCATAGTGCTTTACAGCACTCTCTAAGCCAGTGATGGCGAACCTTTTAGAGACCGAGTGCCCAAACTGCAACCCAAAACCACTTATGCATCGTCGGGTGCCGGGTGGGTGTGGCCCATTGGCTAGGTGTGGCCCATTGGCTGGGCGTGCCCATTGGTTGAACGTGGCTGCGGTGGTAATGGCAGACTGGGTGGGACTAAAAAGTTCAATCAATCAATTCCAACTTTGCAAGATTTTTTTTTCCCACGAGAAGTTGAAATTGACTGAACTTTTTTTTTTTTTTGCACACGGTGGCGGAAGCCTAAAGCGAAAAGGTTTTATAAAATCCAGCTGAAGGCCTCGGACTGGGGCGACAGCGTGTGTGCCCTCAGAGAGGGCTCTGAGTGCCGCCTCAGGCACCCGTGCCATAGGTTCGCCACCACTGCTCTAAGCAGTTTACAGTGTCAGCATATTGCCCCAATAATCTGGGTTCTTATTTTACCAACTTCAAAAGGATGGAAGGCTGAGTCAGCCTTGAATCGGTAAGGATTGAACTCCTGGCAGTGGGCAGAGTTAGCTTGCATTCTAACCATTGCACCACCACAGCTCTTGTAAACATAGGCATCTGAAGAAGGGCCAATGGGAACAAATGATGAAATGTGAAACATGTCACAGATTCTGTGATATTCGGTTCTGCTTTCACATGTCTTATGCCTTCACATGTGATGTGACATCATGATGCAAGTTTCATCACTTTGACAAACACATGGGTTGCTGTGGATGGTTGAATGAAGATAAATGTGGAGAATTGTGGCTTACCTACATTTGGTGTAGAGTCACCATTGAAACCTGAATGATAAATACCATTTAAGCCAATCAGCTAACAGCTAAATTTACTAGTATTTCATGGAAAAAAACTTGGAGAAGCTACCAACAAAGCCTGTTCCGCCTAGGCGTTTTCTTATTCTCATACTTCTGCTTTTCTACTGTTGGGCAAACTCTATGAGTTTGGAGAAATATTTGATTCAAATAACATATAAGTTGCTGATTCCTCTCCTAGCTATTTTTATGTGCTTTTTGCACATTACAGAATAAAAGTTTGCCCTTCTGGTGCTTTTTCTTTTTATGGACACCTTTTGAAAGAAGTAGCCGATGAGGCTCCTTTTTCAATTGTGAAACATGAAGGGAAGTCATTTTTGCTTTGCAGATTAGTGTTTAATAATGAAATCACTTAATTTTGTATTGGACTTGTCCAATTAGAAAAAGGTGGTTATCGCGTTCCTAAGCATAGTCAGGACATAGGTGAAAAATTGAGATTTGGAAACAAGGGACAAGTCAAAGCAAGCAGAAGACGAAGCTTTCAAAATAGAGCATTCTCAAAGAAAGTGGAAAGGTCAGTTCTTCACAAAAGTTAGCAAAGGTCAATATGCGAAGGATCTGAGATGAAATGACCTGTTCAGACAGCCTAAAGGTCAAAGGCAAAAGCAGAATTAATGGCTAAATTGAAGGCAAGCTAGGGCAAGGTACCAAGAGCTGTGTTTCATTAGGAAAAAAAACCTACAATGTATGAATCCTTAGCATTGGCAGAAAAAGTGGATGTATTAAATCATTGAAATGGCAATATATGAGGAGTTGGAATTGGTAGATGTTTGTCCTTTTGCAGAAAGGCTCTATGGGGGATGAATAAGGGCTTGGATGTTCTTCATAATTTCTCTTTTATAAGAACAGTTGGGGAAGTCAGTTTGACACGGCATTGTTCTGCAGAATTATTCTATTGTGTTTGCTCATAGTTAAGGTTTGAAATGTGCTTTTGATTTCTGGATGGGTTCCCTTTTTGGATCACTGGAAACAGTCACTGATCAGTGCCTTGGCCATTGACCCAATTTGAAAGGAGTGCTTTGCTCTGCTTTAGAATCTATAGCAGCATGCAAAGATGAGCAGGACTTACAGGTATAGCAACCATAATTAGGATTGGCAACTTGGTCATTTAAATGAAGCAGTTGTTAAATGAAAGTGTGATTGTCCTTACAATAATACTTCATCTTTCCTTTCCTTTACAGATCTGTGAAGGTCATATATGTTAAGATTGGTTGTAAAGTTACTTTCATCACTGTTATAACTGCTGTAGTTGCTGTACAAGGCGGTCGCTAAGTGAGGACCACATGTACTTTGTGCCTCTTCTACTGGTTAATAGAGAGCAGTTCTTTGTAATGCATTTCTCTTCTCTTTTCTGCAGAGGTCCTTCCTTCAAGGAAAGGATCTCTGCCTTGATATAAAACTCTAGTTCTTACAATAATGTCCCTATAAGTAAATTGATTGATTGATTGATTGATTTAGTAAACTTATGTGCAGCCCATCTCATCTAGAGATTTAGTTTTATATCTCTTGTAAACCAGAATTAAAACTGTACTTTGTATACTGCATTTAAAGGCAGTCCTCAGAAGCATAGCTTTTCAAATTCAGCAGCGATAATATATTCAATATGAGAGTCAGTTTGGTGTAGTGGTTAAGGCATCAGGCTACAGAAAGAAAGATCATGAGTTCTAGTCCTGCTTTGGGCACAAAGCTAGCTGGGTGACCTTGACCTAGTTACTTTCTGTCATCCATAGGAAGAGGGCAACAGCAAACAACTTCTGAAAACCTTGCTAAGAAAACTACAGAGAATTGTCCAGCAGTCTTCAAGAATTGGACACGATTGTAAATAAGAATATGTGTATATATATAAAAAAATGTAAATGTCTTTGTAAACGAACTGCAAAGAAAAGAAGGAAGAAGGGAATTTTGGGGTTAGTTGGAATAATATCATTGGCTTTACAAATTCTACCTGTAAGACACATATAATGTTCATTAAAATCACTATATATAGAATCTTGCACTTCTGGATTAGTGTATAACTTCATCGGTTATAACTATCTGAAAATTTATTTCTAATTAAAGTTGGAGGATTTTATATTACATTTTATACTGCAGTCCATTTTATACTACACAGAATTAGAACTAACAGCCTTAAGAGGTGCTGTACATAAGTAAATGTTTCATCTACATTTAAACTGAGGATTAAGAAAAAGTATGGGTAACGGGAGGAGAAAATTAAATTGTGTTGATTGGATTAACTAAATTTCAGCTGTAAATATTAAGGTTAGAAATGTCAGGATATTTGATTGGCAATGGAATACTTGAGGGCCACAAAGACCAATTGACACAAAAAATACTGTGTTGACTAGGAATATATACTATATGCCCTCTAGGAGTTAAAGAGAGCTGATATCAATACATTTAGGACATACTGATATTGTAGATTAATTTTATTCCCAGTGATGATCTTTTCTTTTTAATGATCAATGCTTGTATGTATATGCTTGTATTGTACATACCCTCATTTTTTTTACAAGCCTGTAATCCCTTAATTCTGGTCGAATCAGGGTCACTAGAGCGTTTACTGGTTGGATGCCCTTCCTGATGCCACATGGAGTTGGCAGCAGATATTTTTTCTTTCTACCCTAAGAAAGAGAAACATCTGCCACTACCTACCTACTCTCAACTTACCAAGTGAAGAGTGAACGTCTTCACCACTTAGGCCACCCTACTGCTGCTGTGTGTGTATGGGTTTGTTTGGGAAAGCAAATGTTGTATGGTCCCAAATCTTATTAGTTACATACCAACATTTAACTCATCTGGGTGAAACCTGAAATTAGTGGCTGATACCTTTATACTTAAACAAGTGACCACACAAGTGTCTGCAGATTCAGTCCACAATGAATAGTTTGTACAGGTGTGTATGTGTCTGAAGGTGTAGAACAAGACTACCTGCATGCCAAGCATTTGTGATTTTTTTTTAGTAGATGTACTATTTCAGAACAGGTTGTGCTTATACAAAGAATTGTCCTTTATTGTAATTGGAGAGATGCTGAAAAGATAATAATTGGAGTTTGGGCTGTCTCACATTTTATCTTCTAACCTCTTATTTTCTCAAACTCTTAATGTAAAGATGGCTTTTCATTTTTTCCATCATAGGTGTGATGTAAGTGCTTGAAGCAATACCTATCTCTCGTATCAGTGCCTATTTCTGTAAATGTCTTACTCCATATAGGATTCGGAACACAACTCCCAGAATTCCCTGCTGTCTTCTATATCGTGTAGAACAGAGGTCCCCAACCTTTTGGACACCAAGGACCGGTTCTGTGGAGAAAGGTTTTTCTGTGGACCAGAGAGTGCGTGGTTGTGTGTTCTGCCTGCATTCCATGGATAGGGCTTTGCTTGTTTGTGCGGACCAGTTCCTGGTATGCTGCGGCCTGGTACCGGTCCACAGACCGTGGGTTGGGGACCTCTAGTGTAGAAGGAATGTCTGAATTACAGTTCCTGGCATCATTTAGAAATTTTGCCTTCACTAATCTTGATTAATTAAATTATTTTAACCAACAGGTTCACACATAGTAACTTTGCTTATCAAATAAACCATGGTTGGCTAGGTTTACACAATTAATTATATACAATACATTAAGAAAGCCCTTCTCCCGGTACACCAAGGTTAAGCATTTAACTATGCTAAGCTATACATAATAATAATAATAATAATAATAATAATAATAATAATAATAATAATAATAATAATAATAATAATAATAAAGTTGGAAGGGACCTTGGAGGTCATCGAGTCCAACCCCCTGCTCAGGCAGGAACCCATAGTTTATAGACGAGTGCTGGATTTACACTACACAATTAACTCACTTTGTCTTGACCATGACCTTATTTTGGAATGTAATTTTAGCATGTTACTGAAAAGCAAATGTTTAAACCTTTTCAAAGTTCTTGGGTAGATATTATATCCTAACTGGTCAGGAAAGGATAAATTAACCATCTTAGAAAAGAGAGTTTTATAGCTTAGGCGGGGATACAGGATTAGATTTGGAACAACGCTATTCAAACTTCTATTCCCTGTTCAATTATCAAGCTGGCATCTTACTCTAATACATTATATGGATTCCAAAAACAAGCAGGGAAAAGATGAGGTGTCTTAAGGCATTGCCTTGGCAAAGAAAGTACATTAAAACAACTATTAAAAGAATGAAAAGGAAGTTAATGGGTCGATACAAGTACAATTGGTTTTGTCCCTGAACTTATAGTTACTTATTTACATGTATTTATAATAGCCATGCCCAGTAGTGTTCCTCAATGTTTTGAACAGGACACTGTAAAATTAGAAAATACCTTGCTAGCTTCCTTCTTAGTAAATAAATCATTTTGGTAATAACATGATGTAAAAATTAAGCGTTTTTTCTTTGCAAAGATTTAAGTGTTAGTAGAGATATGTTTTAGAAGTGAAAACCTGGACCTTATTTTTTTATTGAAGTGAGGAGATCTCTCCAGGCTACTGACAGATTTTATATTTTATCATTTCTCCACTCTCAAGTAATCTATACATTGAAAGAAATTGTAGACTGCCTGAGCTAGTGTTAACAAGAGAGATAAAAAGCCATCTGTTGACTTTACTCTCAAAATACTAATGGAAAAAAACAAACAAGCCTAATTTACAGGTCTGTGCTTTCTAACTTAACTGTTAGTTGTATTTTGTTTAATGGAAGTTTCTGTAGACAAAGTCAGAAAGAATTGAACTTCATTTTAATCCTCCTCACTGAAATAATAAGGTTCATTGGTTAATTTATGTATTTATTATCCCATGTGTCATATAGATCAACCTGCCAGAAAACACCTTTAAAGGCATTGCCAGCATTGACATGATAAATTTCATTTAGAGAATGATTACATTTCCTTTTCAGGGATTTAAAAAAAGGTTAAGCTATTGTACTGACAAAAACAACTGAAGAGGCGGTGGGTTTTTTTGTCATAGAACTCAACTGGAACGGAGTTCCGGCACCTTTTTTTGATTTTCCAAGTTTTAAAAGTAACATTTGAAAATTTGATGTTTGGTCCATGTGGACTTGAATCGCCCTGTCGAGCGTAGCAGGTCGGCGGCAAAATCATTAAAATGGTGCATGTGGGCTGCTTCTGTGTTGAGTCCGATGCATGCGTACTTTATCCGCTGCTCGGCTTGTGGCACTGCTCGGCTTGTGATTGGTCATATGGTTGCACACTGAGTCCTTACTGCGGGTAGCGACCGTTATGTTACTCAATTGACACGTATGGGTGTGTGTACACTGATTGACTATGTGCGAAAGGTAAATAAAAGATTAACAAGATGTGAGTTCCGGCACCTTTTTTCTTACAAAAAAAGCAATGTGAAGAGGAATTATTCAGAGCAACAGAAAGCAACAGGAGAAGAATTCAGTACGGTACGAATGGTGCCACCCCTTTAATGCTCAGGGTGCCACCCAGTGGTGGGATTCAAATACCTGAACAACTGGTTCTATTATGTGATGCAGGCCTGGGCCTCCGATGCCTAGAATGGACTTCCGGAAGTGGCATCATGCACTTCCAGTGGGCCGTTCTAGGCCTGGGAGGCCTCCGGGCTTCCGATGCCTAGAACGGACTGCCAGAAGTGGTATCCATGCACTTCTGGTGGGCTGTTCTAGGCCTGGGAGGCCAGCCGGTTCTCCGAATTCAGGTAAATTTAGTTATCGGTTCTCCTGAACCGGCGTGAACCGGCTGAATCCCACCACTGGTGCTACTCCTTTAATGCTCATTATGCTTCCCATATCACCTGATGTGATTTGGGTTTTTAAGGACTGTTTTACTTTAAAAATAAAATGGAAAGCTAGCATATTGTCCCCCTCCAAAAATATCTGCATGATCTTTATTTCCAGAACTTCCTCTGATTGTAACATGACTTTAGGCATTCTCAGAAAATAGAAAGGATCATTGTTAGAACCATCTCAGCTTACTGTAATTTGGGATTGGCTAGCCCAACTTACTTTGATAGAAAGGGATCTTTTGAGGACTCAACTGGTCAAGGAAGCCTTTTCTGCTGTGGCCCCCACCCTTTGGAACATCTTGCTACTGGGGGTGAGATCCACCCCCACCATTTTGGCCCTCTGGAATGAACTTAAAAGTTGGCTCTGCTAGTTGGCTTGAGATGCTTTATGTAGGAGGTAACTGAAAAGATACTATCCCTGTACCACGTGTGCACTTGCATCTTACTTTTATCTAATTCTTGTTAACTTTGATGTTTTTATATTTATGATTTTACTATATTGTAAGTCACCCAGAGTTGCTTTGGATAGAAAGATGGGCAAATATAAATTTAATAAATAGATAGCGTAGGTAAATTATGGGTGCTTGGTTTTGGATTCAATAGGGACTGAGAACTAATACTGTGTAGTACAAAAGGAGGTAGTTGATAGGATTCTTAGCAATTCACTTTTTAATTATGTAGATAAATATATAGGACTGACCATGCCCATTCTGATATCTATTTTGTGATTTATTGGCTCCTTCACCATCCATGTCTTTGTGATACTACTAAAACATACAGTCAAAATTCAAAGTGTGCTCATAAATTTTTTAAAAATATTGGTACTCTGATTTAATAACACAGTAATAAATAGAGTACGGTAATATAATAATAAATAATAATCTTTACTATTCCAGGAAAAATAATTTGTGGTTACTGAATGTAAATAGTAGTATGATTTATGACTTTTCCATATCATTGCTGTTACAAATCTACTGGTCTTAAATTACAGAGTTTAATGTATAAATACTAATTTGCTAAATACTTTTATTTAATGCTGATCTCTTTATCATAAACCAATCTCATTTTTTTTAAAACCGAGCTACAGTGTCACAGGTAGGAAGTTACAAAGTTACAAAATTTCTGTTTGTGTTCTGTTGCCTGTTGGCTGCACCAGGTTAATTTATAATTGCAAGCTGTTTAAAAATAAGATCAAGTTAAACCTTAAACCTGGTATTTCCTGTTAAATGATTAGAAGATGCAAAAATAATCCCAATGAAAAAGCTGATTATTAATAGAATTGTTGTAATGCCTTGTGCCTTGGAAAAAACCAAATGAGCACCTTGGGACAATCATGACTTAGATGACTGAGAATCTCCATAGATATTTAGATTCAGTTAGATTTCATTTACTACCTGGATGTAAATACTCTCTCCTAATGAAGATGTAAAGTTAAATTTCATTGTATAATTGTTTAAATCACATAAATAAAACCAATGTTTTCAAAACTAATAATCTGTAGTAGACTTTTACTCTCTCTCTCTTAAATTTTTACACAAGATGGGGTACTGTAGACACTTGCCTTTCCTATTTGCTGCTATAATAGCTACTCCCAGTAGATTTCCATGGCTATCTGTACAACAGGTTTTAAATTAAATAATATTTAATTATTGGTTCGGTCAACCTGTATGAGAATCAATAGGAAGAAGGTTAAGAGGCGGTTGTCCACATAATGCTGTTTAACCATAACCATATGCCTAATGATCAAAACACTGGTTTCATATACCTTTCTTTTTCTCGAGTAATGAGACATGGAATCTCTACATTGGAAAAAAAATTCTTAAATAGCCTGCAGATCAGTTGAAGGAGCAACATGAAATTATGCTAGTCTAAAAAAAAAAGTAAATTTTTTGCTCTTCTCCACACTAAAATTCATTTTGTTGGATAGGGCCCCTTGTTCAAGTTTGTCAAGATCTTTTTGGATCCTGACCTTGTCTTCTGGGGTGTTGGCTATTCCTGCCTGTTTAGTGTCATATTGATGAGTTCCCCTTCTATTCCCTCTTCTAAGTCATTAATGAAGATATTGAAGAGTATTGTGCTTAACACGGAGCCTTCTGCCTTACATGTGTTATGATTGCTACAGAATGTAGAAAAGGGGTTAGTAACACTATGGCAACATCAACTGCTGTATAACATTAGATCTCGCAGTATTTTTAAAAGAGGAAGATGGGTGAAATTAGATGCAGTGAACTGTAACACTTCAATTGGTAAATAATATATTAAATTATCTTTTTTCCCCATCTTTAAATGAAAATAAATTGGCAAGCCTGTGGCCTGCAGTCCATTGGGCATCATTTCTAAAACATTATGTGAAGCAGGCAGAACAAATTTTGAAGGCAGCAAAATTAACTTGGTAATGATTAGCTTTGAAGTGCATAGAGTCATTTTGTGTGTTTGGAATGGTTGCTGTAGGTCCTCTAAATCAGGAACAGCATGGGTAGAACCAAATCTTCTGGTAAATCTTTTTCGGTAAGTTAAAAAAAAACCCAGCAATTATTTCTGTAGTTTTGTGGCATTTCCCCTGTACTCCAGATGTTTTTAAAGAGTACTTCAATGGTTCTGAGATCACATCTACCAGTTGCTTTAGCAGCCTGGCTCAGAAATATAAATTCAAAGCATTTAATCTGCTAATTCATCCGTAGCTTTTGACAGTTTGGACTATCTTTTTCCTTTTGCAAAAAAGACAGGTGAAAAATAGGAATTAAGCAGTTGCCGTCACCATTTTGCCATTTTCTTCAGTTAATGTACCAGTCATTTCCTTGAATTTCATTTTTAACACAAAATAATAATAATAATAATAATAATAATAATAATAATAATAATAATAATAATAATAATAATAATAATAATAATAATAATAATCAGAAGGGACCTTGGAGGTCATCTAGTCCAACCCCCTGCTCAGGCAGGAAACCCTATACCATTTCAAACAAATGGCTGTCGGTCTTTTCTTAAAAAATGCCAGGGTTGGAGCATTCACAGCTTCTGGAGGCAGGTTATTCCACTGATTAATTGTTCTGTCAGGAAGTTTCTCCTTAGTTCTAGGTTGCTTCTCTCTTTGGTTAGTTTCCACCCGTTGCTTCTTGTCCTGCCTTCAGGTGCTTTTGAGAATAGCTTGACTCCCTCTTCTTTATGGCAGCCCCTGAGATATTGGAACACTGCTATCAGTCACCCCTCGTCCTTCTCTTCATTAAACTAGACATACCCAATTCCAGCAACCGTTCCTTATATGCTTTAGCCTCCAGTCCCCTGATTATCTTTGTTGCTCTTCTCTGTACTCTTTCTAGGGGGACATGTATTGGAAGCTTCAGTTCATTCTGAGCCTTAGCTCTCCTGAATTTAGCCTTATTTGGATTTTGATTACTTCCAGATATTCTACTTAGTTATACACTCCTTTTCCCCCTTTTTAAAAAACTTTAATCATTTTGTTTCTCAGTGATCTATTTATACAGTTATACATACCCAGTCATAAATCACAAACTTTTTTGTTTTTATTTTTCTAAAAAAATATACATAATTAACAAAACAATCTTTACATTTTAAAATATTAGTTAAAAAAGAGAGAAATAGCCTATCTTATGTTTTATGCTTATTAATAGTCACTGGTATATATTAATGAATACACTACTCTAATATGTTCAGTAAAAAGATATTACTGGAACTTATAAAAAAATCTCTACCATACTAACATATATTGAAGGAGCCTTTGAATAGTAGGAAATATTCCAAATCAGATTGATCCATGTATTTCTAACAACCATTCCTTTACTTCTGGATAGTATTACATTTCCAATTTCTCAATATGATGCTTTTAGGTTCCCTAATCCTCTTCACTTATAGTTTTAGACGAACAATCAGGTTGTAGAGCTTTGGTATATAGTTCAACTAGACTAAAACTAGACATCACGATGATCGTGGGTTTAATTTGGATATTCTACATTCTTATAAATCCTTGTAGGCAGGAGATTTATATAAATCTTCTGTCTTGGAGTAATAATTTTTGAAGATTCAATATGTCACCTGATATGTTTAATCAGGAATGTTGTTCTGAAGCATTCTTCTACCCTATTTTCTTACCAATGCTTCTGTATTGGCTGGTATATGAGCATGGAAGTATTAACATGCCTCTCAATCTCTTGTAATTGTGAATAAACTGTAGTGTAATTGAGACTATTTTGCTTTGTTTAATCTCAGCACACCCTTCCAAAATCAGTGACTCAAAGTTTTAGTTAGCTTGTGTGCCACAAGATTTTGAAATATGGCTGTTTTAACAATCATTGTCTTATCTATATTTGCTTTTTTTTCTACCTAGAAGCAGACTTATTATCTAATGTTGCTACAATTGTGTCTAATTGATTAGGCTTGGCCAATATTTGCATAAGGACCAATTCGGGTTTAGATTTGTTTAGAAAGAGTACAGTAATTTTTTTTTTTAAAAGAACATAATGAAGTAGTGAAGTCATCCTCATCTTAAGTTGTGGATATTATAAGCAATTATCAGGCCACTTAACGCTTTTATCTTCACCATTTAAATGCTTGGGCAATGAAGATAAGGTAATTCTGCTACATTGAATTTTTGTTTTTAAAAAAGTCACAAGATGGAAACTTCATTTAGGGATTGCATTTTGTTCACTCTTTCCTTTTTTTCCCCTAATGCTTTAAAACCTGTAGGAGCAAGATCCAAATCAAACAGTTCTATAATGCTGTACTTATAGATCAGGGTTTCTCAACCTTGACAACTTTAAGATTCCTGGACTTCAATTGCCAGAATTGCTGGCTGGGGAATTCTGGGAGTTGAAGTCCAAACATCTTACTGTTGTCAAGGTTGAGAAGCACTGCTGTACATCTTAAAATCCCTAGTTAGCTAAGCCGCTGGCAACATTTCCTGAATGTGACAATACAATTAAAGATGAGTACCACTGTGATAAAAAAAATGAAGACGCTAAAGAACTCATCTTTAATTGATTCCGGGAGGCACAATTTTAAGATGTGCACCTCGTCCCAAAACTAGGGCTTATTTTGGGAGTAGGGCTTATATTAGGCCCACCCCCAAAAATCAGGCTAGGACTTATTTTGGAGGTAGGTCTTACTTTCGGGTAAACACTGTGGAAAAGCAAAGGAAAAAAAAGGAAGTAGTAGGTGCCTTGGGAGTAATCCCAAAACAACTAGAGCACTACGTGAATATCATTAGCATTGACAAAATCACCATTAATCAATTGCAAAAGACAGTTTTACCTGGAACATCTTCAGATTATACCTTCAACACTATCATACAAGTCTGCCTATCCTAAGTCCTTGGGAAGGACTACATAGGTGGATAAAAATGCCATATTCAGTCTAAACATCTTGACTGTGTGACCAACTATGATAATAATAATAATAATAATGAATCTTTAGATTCTGTGAATTGGGCTTTTTCCCATTTGGTTATTGAAAATTGTGATGTAGAAAATAGATGTGGGAATTTTAGTAAAAATATTAAATATTTGTCTCCTTACAGTAGAATTGAGAGGGTGTAACTGATTCTTTCCTACCTTGTGCTCAGAATCGTCATTAAAATTATAATTAGTTACTATAGGAAACAATTCTTGCTGTCAAGAACTACAGGTTGTTACTCCTTTTATTTATTTTTTTCAATTGATATTTAGACAAAAGAAAAGAAAAACGGTATTTTTCCAAAATGGACTGTGCTTTTTCTTTCTCCTATGCTCCCCCCCTCAAGTGTCTTGTGTATTGTAACACACACTCCTTTTTGATTCAAACATTCTTACTCATTTTGATGTGTAATGGGAAACATTTCATAAACTACCTGGAGAACTGCCTTCCATCTTGTAACATTTTTCTTGTAATTTGCTGCACTCTCAGAAGTCTAATGATAGATTCTTATCATTTGAAATGTTTTTTTGAAGTCTATCGATTTTAAGTAATTTCCTTAATTACTTTAATGCTACCTCCGTAATTATTCCAATGTGTTCCTCTTTATCCGAATTTGTCTGGTGGGGCATGTAATTGGCATAGCAGGATAAAGACCAATTTGCTTTATTAGCTTGCCTTGATTTCGTTTCTGCGGGATTATTGACAGCGGATTAAGTTTTAAAGGCTGGCATTTTCTTTTCTTTTCAAATGTTGTTTGGTGAGAGTCTTAAAGCAAACTCTAATAACACTGAGGTTCACTGAGAATTCCCTGCAAAATGTATCTATCTGCCTTTTGTGATTTTAAATAGAACAGGACTAATAAAGAGGCTTTAATAATTATTGTTTTGGTGTTACAAATCTTTGATTTTACCTGAGCTTCTCTAATATTTTACTGCAGGGAAATGTGGAGGAATTCAACCTACCTAGGCGGTTAATGAAGTAATTTGCTCCTGGTGTTAGAACTTGAAAGCTCAAACTGTTGCACGTTTCCTGTTAGCGATGCTACTACTAATACTCCTGCTTCTTTGCTCTATTACAGAATTAAAAATTCCTTCAACAGAGAAAACAATTTCAAAGAAGGTCTCAAGAATGCAGTGCATGAAAGTTTCCTGTATTTAGTTCATTATACAGTGTTTATAATAATAAAGTTGGAAGGGACCTTGGAGGTCATCTATTCCAACTCCCTGCTCAGGCAGGAAACCCTATACCATTTCAGACAAATGGCTGTCCAGTCTCTTCTTAAAAACTTCCAGTGTTGGAGCATTATGAAGTAGTCAAGAGTGAGTGATCTGCACTTGTAGCTTCTTCAGCACAGGTGCTCCTTGACTTATGACCACAATTGAGCCTAAAATTTCTGTTGCTAAGTGAGACATTTGTTACGTGAGTTTTGACCCATTTTACCACCTTTCTTGCCACAGTTGTTAAGTGAATCACTGTAGCTATTAAGTAATATGGTTGTTAAATGAATCCAGCTTCCCCATTGAGTTTGCCTGTCAGAAGGCTGCAAAAGGTGATCACATGATCCCAGGACACTGCAACATTTTTAACTATGAGCCAGTTCCCAAGCCTAAGAATTTTGATCACATGACTATGGGGATGCTGCAATGGTCTTAAGTGTGAAAAAATGGTCATAAGTCACTTTTTTTCAGTGCCTTTCTAACTTCAAAAGGTCACCAAATGAACTGTTGTAAGTAGAGGACGACCTGTAATGGTGTTATGAACACAGTTAAGAAGGAACCTTGCTCTGGAGAAATGGGTGGAGAATTTCTGGAGAGGACATTAAAAATATTCAATTAACCTATTTCTCTGGAGAATTTTGAATTTTGAAGCCCTATTTGCTTTCAGCTGTGCCTTCTATCATTACTGTAGGTTCTATAACTACTATGGACATAGTTGGTTTTCATTTTTATCTCTTTTCTTTCTTATTCTTCAAAATTAAATATAATACAAAAACAAAAATAAGGTTGTATCCTGAAATCCTGTGTTTAAGGAGGCTCATGGATTGAATTTTCTGTCTGTCTGCTTCCTGTTTTATCACATTTCCTAGAGAGCGTCAGGGGTATTGTCCAAGAATTTGACAAGATTTTCCCCCCAGGCCTCTTACCTTGAATAGCTGCTCTAGTTCCCAATATTCAGGAGACTGTCTCCCAAACCATTTGGAAAAGACTTTTGAAAGAATGAAGGTGACTTGTGGGAAAGTAAATATTTAAAAAAGTGCAGAAGTGTTCAAGACAAAGAAAAGGACTTACCGTCTGTTTTTTGGTCATCTTGATAATGCACTTGACTTTTCTTGTGGCAGAGTGTGGATTAATGCCTGTGTTGTAATAGACAAAAGAGAGATAAATGGACAATACTAAACCCTAGTGAAATCACTCAATCATTGCAAAAGACGGATGGCATTTAGTTATGTATTTATTAAATGTGTATTTCACTTTTTATTTAGGAATTGAAAGCACCATGCATTAGCACTCCTTCCTCCATAATTTTTTCACAACAAGATAGGTTGTGTCCAGAATTACCCAGCAGGTTTCTATGATAGAGCATGGATTCAAACTCGGGTCTGTCTAATTCTAATCCAGCTTCTTAACTACAACATCATACTGGCTCTGCAGACTACTGGTTCAGAATTATTTTTCTCTCTGGGGTCTTTTTTGTGGGTTCTTACTTTAACACATCAGAAATCTCTTAAACATGTCTTATTTGGAGCACTCTGTCCTAATGCGATCACCATTAACAAGGTACTTTGGAATTCTGAATATTATAGCTCTATTAGAGAAGGCTAAGTGAAGAAGCGTTTGTTCACGCCCCTTATCTTTTCTTAAATTGAATTTCAATTAGCCCTTCATAAAGCACCTATTATGCTTAGTGGTCTGTTTAAAATCCCTAGCACCTTTTGTCAGGATTACCTATCTAATTTCTCATATGTTGGGGTTTTTTTTAAGAAGGAAAAAAAGCTGCTCTAATGTTTATTTACAGATCTATCGCTTAGCTGGCAGTGGTGCTGCTGAGTACACAATGGGTTCAGTGTTCATTATGTACATATTGGTGTTCTTTACAGATTACTTTAGAGCTTACTCATAATCTTATGAACTCCATTTCTTGTTTTAAGAGTTGTGATGCCATTCCGACATTTCTTAAATGTTTGCCTTCATTTTAGCTTTCTTCAGATCTATTTACCTATCTCACCTACTTACCTACCTACTATCTATATCTGTCTGTCTGTCTGTCTGTCTGTCTGTCTGTCTGTCTATCTATCTATCTATCTATCTATCTATCTATCTATCTATCTATCTATCTATCTATCTATCTATCTATCTATCTATCTATCTATCTATCTATCTGTTATCCATCTAGCATCAATCATTGATCTATTATCTAGCTGTCATCCATCTTGTCTGTCTGTCTGTCTGTCTGTCATATCCATCCATCCATCTATCCATCCATTCATCCATCTATCCAATCTTTGTCCTCCATCTATCATTATCCATCTATCATCCATCATCTCTTCCTTTGCCCCTCTCTTTTAGAACCCCTGCAACCCAGTTTTTTCAATGGGGAAAATATGATTCAGTTTTTACTTGTCTTTGTACTGCAGTATAGGAATGGTGAGTTATCAATTCCCGCTTTAATGTTCAAACAGAAAGATTAAAACTAGACTTTTTGATTAGTATAGAGAAGGCCTACACTACAGGTGTTAAATCCACACTTTTTCATATGCAGATGAAAGTGATAAAGTTCAGCTGAGTCGATTGTCTTGCTTGATTCTTAGTTTTTGGAAAAGATGACACTTTAGAGAGAATAAAATATGAGGTTGGCAGTCTTTTTGTTCCAGCATATGTTCCCACCCCCTTTTGATAAATGCTGAATCTGCCAATGTTCAATATTGGAATGGTGGCTGTTGTAGATCTGTGATTAATTAAATGCATAACTCAGATAAATCAATTGTTTCTGTGTGATGCTGAGCAGTTTTGGAATTTTGTATTTGTCTATTTACAGTTGCTGTATTCTCCTTACTCTAGTCTTCCTTATTATTTGCATTCATTTATATTAATTCATTGTTTGTTTTAACTATACCTTGTTGAACAAACAGTCTGCTTCATATATAATATTTTTCTATGCTACAAACTATACTTTCCATATTTGTTTAAAAAGGCACGGCTCTTTTTGTGCATATAAGAGTTTATTGTAGATCTATCAGCAGTCTTTTAAAATTACCTTAGTTGTACATTTAGATATACAATAACATTATTTGTACAATCAATAGAGGGTGTAATTTTTCAAAGCTATCTTTTCAGATAAGTAAGTGGCTGTATTTAGTAATATTAAATGAATGTTATTTGAAAATATAATCACTTCTGGCCATTTCCACACTCTGTTTAATTTTAAATATTGGCCTTATCCAGCAGTAGTCATCAAACAATGTAAAAGGGAGCAGATCTGTTAAATATATTTGTTGTTTATGAGGCAGATTGGAATATGGAACTGCCAGTGCTTTAGTAAACAAAAATTACTGGTTTTATCAAGCTAATAGATGAAGAATACAAATAGCTGGCTCAGGAATTCTGGGAGTTGAAGTCCACGAGTCATAAAAGAGCCAAGGTTGACTACCCCTGGATTACAGAATATGTTCTACCATTTGGATTCTAATGAAAGTGGTGTTTTTTCTAGAAATCTGATTGGCAAAAATGCCAACTGCCACCTGATGGCAGGAGAAATTTACAGACACCTCTTAGTCTTCCCTGGTGGTAATCCAGATGGCTGCAGTTCGACCCTGGTTTTATACCAACATCCCCAAAACTCATTGTTATTGTCCAATGTCACTAAAGAAAACAAAGAATACTCTTCCACAGCAAAGGAAAAACGCACCTATCTAGCACAGTCAGATTCCTATGTATAAAACCACAGAACCTCTTCCCCAGATCTTCTAGTATCTAGTTCAGGGGTAGTCAACCTTGGCTCTTTTATGAGTCGTGGACTTCAACTCCCAGAATTGGCTCAGGAATTATGGGAATTGAAGCCCACATGTCATAAAAGAGCCAAGGTTGGCTACCCCTGATCTAGTTCACTAGATAGTGGGAAACTCCCTTTCTAAAGTGATATTAGGTTGATGGTTGAGTTGCACCAGCTTAAAATACTTTTTCTTTTTATTTAAAAATTGGGAGAACTGGAGCTTGGCAAGCACCTGCATTTCCAGTCTGAACATTAAATAGTGCCTGGTGCTGAGAATCTTCCCTTTTGCGAAAAGATTTTTTAAATTTCTTTTCAGCAGGATAAGTTTGCTCCTGATTCAGAACTCTTGGAATCCTACATGTCTGCTTGACAAATGTTCTTTTTTGTAATTTTGACAAACAATTTTCTTCTCATTTGCCGTGACAGGGAAGTAATGACAGAGATATAGCATGTGACTTTCTGAATGCAACGGATGGATTGCTGCAGATTGAAGATTAGAGATTATAACCTGAAGATTTATTTCAGAGCAAAAAACAAAACAAAACAAAACATACTGGCTTGATTCAGGCATTATTCAAAAACCTGTTTAACCTTGAATTATTGAGCAAGTCCTATTGGCTGAGTTTAAAAGCAGATGCTTTAAACTAAAACTCTGAAAAACATCCTTTGGCTCAATGCAATGTGCGATCCCAGCCAGCATTATTGAAATGTCAGCCTTCATAGAAGCTTGGTAATGATAGTATCCTAGTTTATGAAAGGAAACTTCTTAAAAGACTGGGGAACATCCAACATTGCTTTCATCCTGTTACCTCTAAGATAAAAACAGTTTTCAGTTGCTCCCTAAAAACCCCTGTAATAATAAAGAGATGAGTGAAACACTAAATATAAATATACACATGTGTAAATGAAATGGAATAGAATTTTGCAATGAAAGGAACTGTAACTCTTTACAAGTAATCCTCACTTAGTGATTGTCTCATACAGCAACTGTTTACCATTAAAGTAGTGATGAAAAAGTAACACTACAACCAACCCTTTCATTTACAACCTTTGCTAAAGCAAAGGAAAGTTGATGTAAGATCATAAAGACAGTCACAGTTTCACTTAGTGAACACTTTGCTTAAAATTGAGTTATGGTTACTTGCATAACCAGTTATATATTTATTTATTAATTACATTTATATCCCGCCCTTCTCCTTGCGGACTCAGGGCGGCTATATATAGTAAACCAGTTGCTGCTAGAATGGGAACTTGCTGCATTCAAGTAGATAGCAACACTTATAATATGATCAGTGTCCCAGGTGTTTAGACTGCATTTGGCATTTTTATCCAACTACCAAATCCTTCCCAAGGACTTTGGATAGGTAGATGTTGTTGTTTGATGGTGGTAAGTTATTGTTGCAGGATGTAAGCTGTTCCAAGTAAAGCTGCCTTTGCAGTTGATCGATGGTGAATAATAATAATATTATTATCACCTCAAGATGACAAATAGAGGAAATAGGCTCTCTTAGGGATGGAACACCATTTTTCAGAAACTGACTGAGGAATATAACATGCTGGAACAACAAACAGTAATTACTTCCCATTTGGTGCTCCAAATTAACACCATATGGAAGTAGCATTCATGCTTTGATGCTTCAGCATGTGTTTTGTTTACATATTCGTTCAAGTTTTCACACTAGATTTTAGGATGTATTCTTTGTCCCTGTACCTTTAGTGTTCACACCTTGTTAACTTTGTTAAGGCTGAAATGGGACAAAGTTAAAAACAAGAAAGACATTTTATTGTTCTCCAGAATGAAGTGGTTTGGTTGCCTGCTTGCCACTAACCCAGAGGAGATGAAGTTTGCATAACTCTAGATTTTTTTTCTTGAGTGTCACATTGGAATCTTAGCTTAAGCACAGAAAAATACACTATTAAGTAATTTCACCATGTATTTCTGTATGAATCTTTGAAATATATCATTGAATCTCTGAACCCAGAATAATAACATGGAACACATATTTATAATGTACTTTAAAACATATAAAATAGAGAAAAATATTTTTCCCTCCCTGGAACTTTAATTTGGTTCTGTTTTGTTTTGTTTTGTTCCAAAGAAGATTTTTTTACAGAGAAGTTGCTGTGTGTATGTGCAAACAAAATATTTGACCATTATTAAAGAATCTTATCGTATCTTTTCCGAGTGTTATTTCATTTTGAGAAAGAAAAAAAAAAAGCAATGCCAAAAAACACCATTTTGTCAGAAAACCTCCCTGGACATTCTTGGAAGGGGAATGTGTGGGGTATTACAAAAATTGGGTTGGAAATTCAACAATGTATAATTTATAACTAAAATGTATTTGGTCAACCAGTGAAATGTTCGTTATTGTGATGCAATACAATAAAATGTGATATATAGCTTCAGGGTCGGTACCATTGCAGGGCAAAATCTTTGAGCGATGGGAATCTTTTGAAATCTACCATGTAGCATAATTGATGGCAACATGTTTAACTGGCTTTTGAAAAGACTGTTCTGTATTTACTTAAATATAAGCTATTCAAATTTTTAGTTATGAATTTTAGTAGCAAACAAGGCTTTTAGTACCAAATTACTGAGCCTCAGTTATTAGGAACAGACTCAGACTCAACCCTTCCAAGAGGAACAGACTCAGACTCAGACTCAACCCTTCCAAGACCGAGAGGGCTCGCAACTTGGGTGTCCTCCTGGATCCGCGGCTGACACTGGAAGACCATTTGTCGGCCGTGACCAGGGGGGCATTTTATCAGGTTCGCCTGATCTACCAGTTGCGCCCTTTTCTGGACCGGGATGCTCTGCGCACAGTCACTCAGGCCCTCGTCACCTCCCGCCTGGACTACTGTAATGCTCTATACATGG
>NW_015388196.1:251291-283973 GCF_001527695.2 Protobothrops mucrosquamatus | reverse complement strand
AACTGGTTCATATTTATGATGTTTGCAGTGTCCTGGAGTCCTGTGATCACCTTTTGTGATCTTCTGACAAGCAAAGTCAATGGGGAAGTCAGATTCACTTAAGAACCGTGTTAATAACTGAACAACTTGCAGTGATTCAACTAAAAATTATGGCAAAAGAGGTTGTAAAATGGGACATAATTTACTTAACCAATGTCTCATTTAGCAACAGATTTTGGGCTCAATTGTAGTCGTAAGTCGAAGACTACCTGTACTTTATAAATATCTGCATGATCTGCATTTTTTTAAACTGGCTGTTTCAAAAATACAGAGGCCTTTTGGGGGAATGGAAATCCATTTCTTATTATATTATGTATCGTTCCAATGTACAGTTTAGAGCTACCACTGAAATCAGTGAAGAAGTTTCCTATATAATGTAGGTAAAATACATTGGGCTGATATTTAAGATGATAAGAACCTATAAGAACCTAAAAGAAATCCTGCATATTTACTATATAGTGGAAAGCTGGAAACAAAGAATGAGTTAAACTTTACTGCTTACTGATGAGAGTTCCAGACACATTTTGCACAGATTTAGAAATTTTTCAGTGAACACTAAAAGTCATCTATTCATGACTGATTAGTAGTAGCAAATATATATTTTCTTTTGAACTGAACTGAGCTCATCCACTGGAGTCTTAATTGAAAAAAAGACCGCCTGCATATTTCTGCAAAACACTTTTTTTTTTTTAGCAGCATGTTTAGACCTGAGATCTTCTTAGATGTCTGGCGTCAGATGTTCAGGATATAGTTCCTGACATGGAGAATTTTGGAATATCAAAAAAGAACTTTCTTTACAATGGTTCTTTCTAGAGAAATCAGTAACTGATGTGATGGAAGATTGGTTTGTCTCAGAGAAGAGGGAAGAGACTGTGAGGTCATTGCAGAACATATATTTAGGCCTTAGGAAAGCAGTAAAAAAAAATAAATAAAAGCTACCTTGAATTGGAGTAGAAAGTAGCTGTGAAAGTTTTTCAGGATTCTCAAAGCAAAATAAAAAATAGCTGTAATATCTCCCGTTTTCTGTCTCTCCTTTTCTAGAGAAATGCTTCACTTGCTGTTTATTCCCATGTACACATTGTGATACATTCAAATGCCAAAAACAATTCCTTGAATTGGAAAGCAGAAAAAATAATGGTTTGCTTATTAAATATTTCACAATAATTAGAAAGATAACTTTGGGGTTAAGTTCAATTATCTATATTGGATCCAGGCAAACAATTCCAAAGCAGTTTATTTCTTATACTTAAACTGGAATAGGCCTTTTTTCATTCTAAAAATTAATGTTGACACATTAACTACATTTGTCAGATTGAGTTGTAGTGGAAATTTTGTACGGTTGGCTTTCTTTCTTCACCACAGTGTTTGATGCACATATACTTTCTCATATTCAGTATAATTTATTACCAAAAATGTTTAATGAGCAACTGTAGAAGATAAATGATTGTCATTTTTAAATGTGGATTGATATTAGATGACCGTGAGCTGGCTGAAAAGGGAAAGCCAAAGAGGGAAGAGTAGAAATAAAATACCATATGAAGAAGAGAATAATTAGGGCTATGTTTCAAAGGCAAATCTACCTCAGAATGTTTGACAGCATATTCATTTGATCACCGTCATGCTGAATTTCATGTGTGAGGATCAAAAGACAATTGAGTGAGCTGTATATGAGCAGTTACTTCGGTATCCTGAACATCAATCTTGCCAAATTTCACCAACAGACAGGATTGGAACCAAGAAGGTAAGCTTATAGAATTTGTTTGTTTTATATATACATTGATATAGTCACCCATTTCTAACAGATTCTGTGTGTTTGCCAATCAATAATAAAACAATGTCTAAAACTACAGGTAGGACTTGACTTAACAATAGTTCATTTAGTGACTGTTCAAAGTTACAAAACCATTGAAAAAAGTGACTTATGACTGTTTTTCACACTTATTGCCATTGCAGAATCCACATGGTCACATAATCCAAATTCATATGCTTGGCAGCAGGTTCATATTGATGAGGGTTGCAGTGTCCTGTGATCCTGTGATCACTTTTTGTGATCTTCTGACAAGCAAAGTCAACGGCGGAAGCCCAATTTGCTTAACAACCATGTCACCAACCTAACAGCTGCAGTGATTCAGTTAACAACTGTGGCAAGAAAGGTCATAAAATGGAGCAAAATTCACTTAACAAATGTCTCACTTAGGGACAGAAATTTTGGGCTCAATTGTAGTCGTACAGGACTACCTGTATATGTAACAAGGAAATATCTTCTGGAAAGTGAGGATGTAAGAAATAAAGAAATAAAACCATGGTGCCAAGTCAAACTTATCTATCCAATCAGATCCCAGTGCTTGCAGGGAGAGGGGAGAAGGGAACCAGGTCTTCAAATTATACAGCAGGCTAGGAAGGTACGAGGCCTGCCAAACTTCAGGAGGCAGAGTGTTTCACAGGGCAGGGGCTGCCATGAAAAAGTCACACTTTTGAGCTCCCATCAGATGGCAATATTTAGGGGAAGGGACTAGGATCATTCCTGTCATATCAAACCTGGTAGGATGGATACATATCCTTAGGGAAAGTGTTCCTGCAGATAATCTGGCCTCGGAATGAACTCAGGAACTCCTGTATTTAATGCTGATTGAAACAAAGTTTTTGCCTGAGTCAATAAATGAAAATATAGAGAGGGGGGACACTCCCCACCCCCACCCCCAACAAATGTATATATTATAAACCTTCCTCTTCTCAAGGCTACTGTCAATGGATAGTTTTTACCCATCTCCAAAATTATTATCAGGCAACAGTCATTTATGTAAATCTGCTTTTGTGTATAAAATTCTGCATATAAAACAAACATAGCAATGTTGGATGACAAGGAAGCTAAAAGTGAACAAAACATTTCTTGATGCAAACCAAACTGCTGTAAACTCAGTTGCAAGACTTCACATTTTCTAGATCTCCTTAAGGGTGGATACAAGTATAAAATGCAAGGTGTGACGGCAAAGGGACAGATGGTCAGAACAAGTTGAAATCTGACGTTGCAACCACTTTTGCTTCTGGATGCTTTTAAATTTGATCTTAAGGTCCCTTGTAAATTGATTTAATTAGGCTTCCAATTTTCTTGTTGGGGAAATTAGGAAGAGTTTTCTAGTGTTGCCCTAATTTTGGAACTGGTCCCAAGCTGGGTGGATATCAATAGATGCAATTACAGAAATACATAGATGCATTTGAAATTCAGTTTCTTTCTTACATTTCATAACCAAAGTAAGATTGATGTTAACCATGATAAAAATATTCAAAGTTTTAATTTGAAGGTAAACAAAATTAGCAGTTCTGTTAAACATAATGTAATGTTGCTTCTATTTCAGCATAAATATTAGGTGTGCAAATGTGCTTATAGACAGGGCTTTTTTTCTCATAGAATGCCCAGAACAGAGTTCCGGCACCTTTTTTGAATGGAACCTTGTAGGGTAGGCAAGGTGGGTTGTATGACGTGTGTGAGTTCCGGCACCTTTTTTTTTTTTTTTTTTTTTTTTTTAGAAAAAAAGCACTGCTTATAGACATTTTACTTCAAGACAAATATAGATAGAGTTAAAATCTAAATAGAATTATATCAGCAAAACTATATAATATCATAGAGTCTGTAAAGGTGGAAGTATTTGAGAAAAAGGTAAGGTTGATGTTAGTGGCTGAATAACTTTGTATCTCCGTAGAAATACATTTTTCCTTCACAGATTAACACTTGGTAGTGTACTGAATGGATTTAGTGTCAAGGAAAATGAGCATGAATGTATTTTTCTATTATGCATTTTTCTTAGCTTCAAAACAACTGTGTGTACATGGAATCAAATTCATAAAAAAAGAAGCAAAAAGATGGAATAATCTGTATAAAGGCATAAGATATTATTCAGGTTGCTTTCTTTCTTTTAAACAAACTAAATATAACCTCCTTGTGGGAAGATTGTTTGAGAAAGTATTATGATCAGAGACTTTAATTTTTTTTAAAAAAAATACATGTCCTAAATAGTGACTTCTGTAGTGAATAATTGGTGCAAATATAATCAGTGTGGATTCAGACTTGTAGACTGAAAAGGAAACACTGATTCAGAAGTCGAGATATATCTATGCAAAATGTATTAACTGTTGTAGTTATTTTGTATACTGTATATACACATACAGTATAGTCAAGATAACTCTATACAAAATGTATTAAGTGTTGTTATTTTGTTATACACAGACAGTTATAGTGTAGACAAATCTAGTCTTTGTGTCTTCTAGAATTCACATGGAAAATAAGATGTTGGAAACCACCATGTTTTAAAAATAGAATAACATGAAGAATGCCTGTTCTTTGCACTCTTTTTTCTGATCTCCTTTATACCATCTATCATGTGCTAGCTTTTAACCTTTAGAGGTGTAAAGCTGGAATAGTATAGTCTGAAAATAATTGCATCATGTGTGTGGCTGATCATCTGGGTTAGTTCTCAGAAAATTGAGAAAGATATGTAGGCATTTAAAGCAGACTTCCTGGACTTGTGATTAATGTTTGCTCATTAGCTCTGCTTATTAACTGGAGTCAATAACAGTTTGACCAATCTTGATCCAATCTAGGCCACATCAAAGACGCCCTTTGGCAGGAAGCGACCATGGTATGAAAGAATCCCTGGAGATTTGTGAAGGAAGAATTTAGCAAAATGCAAAATCAAATCTGTTTTGCATTTGTAAGTGAATATTAAGATAACTCAGCATCATCTAATTTTAGAAGATAATAATTATTTATATTAGTTAATTAAATATATTGAAATTTACAAAATAAAATTAAATGTATTTATATGTCACCTGATTCCCAGCAACTCTGGGCAGTTTGCAGTTGTTAACATTTAAAAACAAAGAACAGTACAAGACAAATAAACAAACAAACAAAGATGCCAAAAAAAAGCATGTTGGTGCCATCCAAGCTGATCCCATATTCTATTTAATATTTTGCCACATTTTATTTACTTAATAAATTTAAGGTGGGAAACCACATGCTAACTTGCTAACTTGAAAATTTATGATGGGACTTTGATTTTTCATGTGGGTAAAAGGTAGTGTTGTTTTATTTAAAACAGTATATTTTCTGTACATTTTAGTTACCATATTCTAACATAAAAATTCATTATTTGTTCATATTACTTTGACCTCTAAGTGACTGTCTTCCTTGTACTGCTGTGTCACTGGTTACACAAAGGTCTATAATATCCCTAAATCTTTTCTTTGGTAGTTATTTAATGTTGCTCATTGAAGCATTTGACATTCAAGATGGAAGGCATCAACTTTGGGGTTCAGGGATTCTGGCTTTCAAAGGATTTTTTGTTAGCATATGAAGAGGGCTCCTGCTGCAGGAAATGTTGTGACATGGACTGACATTTGTTCCTTTACGTTGAGTCCTTTAGTTTGAATAGTTCAATATATTCTTTATGCAAAGAGCAATAAGATAAAATCATGCAGCTGGGTTAATTTTCTTGGTTTACTAGGATACTTATATTCTATCTTTCTACCTTAAAAATGAAGCAATTCAGGGTGATTTTTTAATATAGAATACTGAGAGAAGAGAATATTTGTAGCTCAGAGGTCCTTGGTGCTCTCTGAGCTTGGTTGTTTTCTTGTAGATGTTTCATTACCATATCAACATCATCAGTGCTCGTAGGGAATGGGGTTTGCTCTTATTTTGTATACTTTTGGCTTGTCCTGTCAATGTTTGTGGGAGTGGTCTTGGTGGTTCCTTATTTGGGCTGCTATACAGGGTTAGCTTGTTTGGCAGTTCCTTTACTGGGATATGGTTTGCTTCTTGATTGTTTGTCTAATGTTAATCTTGATGTTAATCTCTTTTATCTGTGTGCTGATTGGTGAGGAGTTGTTTTGTTTTTCTTTTTGACTTTTTGATTGTCTCTTGAATAATATGTAGACATTTATCTCTATGTGCCTGTTAATGACTGATTTATCTTGAGTGTCAGGCTTCCAGAATTTCTCTGGCATTTTGGACTTGGCTTGGTCTAGATCAGGGGTCTTCAAACTTGGCCCTTTTGTGGCACGCCGGCTGAGGAATTCTGGGAGTTGAGTCCACAAGTCATAAATGGGCCAAGTTTGAAGACCGCTGGTCTAGGTCTTGGTCTAGTTGAAACTATGGTTAATCTGATCGCATTTTGTGAAATTGGGGAGTTTTTGTCATGCCTTCTGACTACTAGATGGTGATCATGGATGCATTCTGCTAGCATTAAATTACATAAAATACATTTTTTGACAAAGATTTTGGGATGAAAATTTCTAGAAATGTTCAATTGAAGGTTTTTAAAGGCTTCTTTTACATACTGCTTTCTATTGATTCAAACAAGTGTCTTCATTAAAACAATATTGAGAACAGCCGAGGCTACCTTGCAAACACACTATAAATATATTGCAGTCAAGGAACTCCCTATCTTTGTGTATTTATGATGAACAAATTGTCAGAGTATGGTAATGTATGTGCCATTAAAACGATCTTCCCCAACTTCCAGGTGAACTCCCCTTTTTATATTTTTTATAATTTTTATATTGGTGAAAAAATATTTATTTTTTAAATTATAGCAGATGAAATACTTTCTATGAGTTGTGAAAATATTTTAAAATACTTGAGTCTGAGTACAAGTTACCAATTTACAAAGATTAATTAAGAGTGATTACCATGAGCTGAAATTCAATCCAATGCTAGGGTTGCCAGGTCTGCTTCCAAAAAATAGCGGACAAGCGGGGGGGGGGTGTTAAGTAGTAAAAAAAAGTAGACTGTACAGCTTTAGATTACGTACCATTTCATCATAAAGCTTTTGAATAAAAAAATGTCCACTATTTTGTGAAAAAAAATAGTGAACATAATGTGAAAAAAGTGGACTGTCCACTCAAATAGTGGACACCTGGCAACCCTATCCAATGCACATATTGATTATATTAAGCATTATTACTTTCCTTCTGCTGGCAGCCTTTCTGAAGAGTCTTAATCATAGAGAGGTTTCTAAAATAATACCTCAAGCCTCTTTCCTTGTTGTTATAAAAGTTTTTTTTTTCAGTTCAGTGCAGATCACCAAACTGGTAAGAGCGAACAAGCAAAGAAATAGGCCAGTAAAACTGCACTAAAAATATAATCAATCCAAATTTTGAGAGTTAGTTTAGTGTAAAATTAATAGATTGTGTTAACACTGGAACCCTAGTACAAAAATGGCAAACTACATTGATTAATGTGACCTGAACATGACATTATGTTGATTTTTGAAATACTGTACCTCAAAAATAGTAGAAGTTATGGATATCACATAGAACTAGCTCTGCCACTGTTTAAGGCATGGAAATTTGAAATGTAAAAGCACATGTGATTTATGCACAATTTGGTTTATAAAGAACATATTTCGAACATTTTAAAGTATGAGCTTGCTTTCGTACTTAATAGTATTCTATACCTCATTAATCAGCTGGCAGAAAAGAAAGTGTGATTTTGTAGGTTTATATGCTTTGGATAAATGGGTAATTGAGCAAAAGTTTAAGCCATCGTTTCTGATGTAGAACTGATCTTCAGTGCCAAAATCAAGTGTTTTATTTTTTAAAATTAATAGTTGTGATGCTACTAGTGCCAAGAAAAGAAAACCTTTCTTTTATATCACATTTTTGACATTTAACTGGAACTGCTATTGAAGGCAGGATGAATTTTCACTGCTTTTCTACTGTTACTAATAGAATCTAACAATTGTAGAATTGGAAGGGACAACAGGATAATCTAGTCCAGTGGCCCCCAACCTTTTGGGCACCAGGGACCAGTTCCATGGAGGCATTTTTTTCAGTGGACTGGGGAGGCGTGGCTTTGCATGTTGCTGGATCCTGCTTGTGCGCTGAAGCGGACTGGTTCCAGGCAGATCATAGACAGGTGCCAGTCCATGGCCTGGTAGTTGGGGACCTCTGATTTGTTCAACCTTCTACAATGGGCGTGACACTATACTCAGGATGTTGCTGTTTAGCCTCTTAAAAGCCTCCAAAGAAGAAAGAACAATCTCTATTGGTAGACTGTTTGTCACTGTTGTACAGATATAATTGTTAGGAAGATTTCCTCGATTCTTAAAATGACATATAGGTTGCTGCATCTTATATCTGATATTCCTGGTGCTTGTTCTAGCTGTGGAAAATAGTTCTTGACCATCTTCTCTGTGGCACCTCTTCTGCAAATATGTAAAACTAATTTTCTTGATTTTGTTTTAACCAATTTGAAATCAGACCAACCTAATTTAACAGTTCAGTTCAGACATCAACATTGGATCAATTTTCTGAATTGGTTTGAATCATCAGATTGAATCAGTAATCAATTCAGAGCCTTACTTACATACCTATATTCTGTGATAACTTTCTATACGAACATACCTGTGTATTACAATTGGATTAAGTGGACCTTTTGAATGTCCCATCTGTGATGGATTTATGAGGTCATTGGGCTTTATGAGTGATTGTACTTAAACTGAAAAAGTTTAAATTTTACCAGGAAAAAAATTAGTGTCCTTTGGCAAACATTGATGCTTGAGCAATATCTTAGTGATTTCCATAGGAAATTTGTCTTATGTTTTAAGTACTGAAACTGATCACTTTTTTAATACATCTTTTTTTGTAATAGCTTTTTAAAAATTAGTATTTCAAATTTAATTTTGTTTACTATTCTGAATCGTGCAGCAGTACCAGAAAAGTGACATAAATTTCAGTGTTTCTGAAAATGTAATTCGTATTGTGTAGTGTATTTATTTGTCCTTTTTATATAGCCACGCATCTCACCATCACATGACTTAGTTACTAAATAGAAATAAAAAATGTTGTGCAGTAAGTGTTAACATAATTCTTTATGGTGCTAAATATATTTGATGGGTTTTAGGTATGTCTGTGATTTGCAAATAAGAGAAGCTTTGTGTGTACATGTGAGAATCATTCTGTGGTAGGTAAGACTCAATATCTACATGCATTCTTCAGTATTATTTTGCTTATAAACTTCGTTTTATTTGGGCTAAACCTTACTCTGAAGGGTTTTAGCAGCTGTTCAGTGTTTTATGATAGCTTTAATGCAAAAGAATGCTACATTGCCACACTGATATCTCATTCAAAGAATTTATGGAAATAGTTTAACCAAGCTTTACTATTTATTGCTGAAAATGTTTTGAAGATGTGCTGGACACGTCAAAAATATAAATCATTCTTCCATACCTTATGATTAGCAAATACTGCATCATTTTACTTCGGGAATAGGAACAAAATGAGTTGGTTCACCCAGCATTTTTTAAAGTTCTGCATAAACTTGTAAAAATCTCCCCTGCTGATCTCTTTCACAACTATGTACAGATAGCTGTACAATATATACCATAATTTTTCAGTCAACAGCTCTGGTGATAATATTGTCTGGGAATCATGAACAATGTGGTCAGTGTCGGAAGGTGCCAGGTTGAAGAAAACTGATTTGCATGGATTGATGTTTGATGTTCTGAATGGTTTGCATCGTAAAACTTACTGTAAATCCGTATCAAAATTCTAGCAGTTGGATTTTATGTATGATATGGGCTGTTTCACCAATTCACTATATTCTTGGTAACACAGTTGTCTGTGCTTTTCTCTGTATGAAGAATAGAAGCATTCAGATCTTTGTCTAAGCGGGAAAATGATACAAAAACATTTGTAAGTCTCCTTTCACAGCACCTGTCTTAATCAAGACTTTGTAGACTGTTTTGATTCATGGTGTGCTTAAACTTGTCTTCCAATTTCCTGAACACTTTTCCAGCAAAAGAGACAGGTGTCTTCCTATCTTATTTCTCAGAGCAATGGAGAATTTCTTTGGAATCCTTTGGTAATTGATTTTAAGCTTTTAGTGTTGAAATTTCCCATTTTGAAAAAAAAAATCTCTGTAAGAAGACATCCCGTCAGAAAGCTTCCCTTGGGTTTTAATTTCAAAAATGAGTTTGTGAAATAAGAGGTCATTGCCTGTAAATTCTTGGGATTATAAGAAATAGACCTATTAAATTGGGCCTGCTTAGTTGATTGCATTACTCAAATACTTATCAATGCAGAGGAGCATGTTGCTGTAGAAAATTATTTCTAAAGATCTGCATGCTTTGCAAATAACAACAACAACAACAACAACAACAACAACAATAATAAAGTTGGAAGGGACCTTGGAGGTCATCTAGTCCAACCCCCTGCTCAGGCAGGAAACCCTATGTCATTTCAGATAAATGGCTGTCCAATCTCTTCTTAAAAACTTGCAGTGTTGGAGCATTCACAGCTTCTGGAGACAGGTTGTTCCACTGATTAATTGTTCTAACTGTCAGGAAATTTCTCCTTAGTTCTAGATTGCTTCTCTCTTTGATTAGTTTCCATCCGTTGCTTCTTGTCCTGCCTTCAGGTGCTTTGGAGAATAGCTTGACTCCCTCTTCTTTGTGGCAGCCCCTGAGATATTGGAACACTGCTATCATGTCACCCCTCGTCCTTCTTAATTCATAATTCGGAAAAATGCTTTTGGTCTTTGAATGGGCATAGCACTTCTTGAAAGTGTAAAAAAATGTTACTTCATTGGCTAAAATGGACATATACTTCTGTGTCACTATCATTTTCTGTTAATTATTTTTATGTTTTCAGTATTGCATAATGCCAGAAATTGGATAGCACCATAAATCCAATACATAAATATATAAAATAATTTACTCCAACTTCTGTTTTGAGTAAATAAAACCAGTTTTGGTCACCATATAAAAAAGATACTGAGACTCTGAAAAAAGTGCAGAAAAGAGAAACAAAGATGATTAGAGGCTAGAGGCTAAAACATATGAAGAACGGTTGCATGAATGCGGTGTGTCTAGTGAAAAGAAGAACTAGGGCTGACATGATAGCAGTGCTTCAATATTTGTGAGGCTGGCACAAAGAAGAGGAGGTCAACCTATTCTCCAAAGCACCTGAAGGCAGGACAAGAGACAGTGGATGGAAACTAATCAAGGAGAGAAGCAGCTTAGAACTATGGACAAATTTCCTAACAGTGAGGACAATTAACCAGTGGAACAATGTCTTCAGAAGTTGTAGCTGCTCCATCACTGAAGGCTTTTAAGAAGAGACTGATCTGGAATGGTATAGGTTCTTCTGCTTGAGCAGGGGTTGGTCCCTTCCAATTCTGTTGTTCTGTTTTACAGCATAAGCATATATAAACTTTCCAAATAAAAATAACCTTTTCTTCAAATCCTGAGATTTATTACAAATGCTGAAACAAATATTATCCTCTCTCATTCTGGCAGTAGTATTTATTTATTTATTTCTCACATTTATATTGCTGTGTATTAAATGGACTGAAGTATGAGTTTAGCTGAAAGCAGAATGTTTTTCAATATTTCAGTTGTGGCAATTGTTACATCACTTTCCAGGAATTGATTACCCAAAATTAAATATTTTAAAAAATTACTGTTTCTTGAAACTAATCAAGGAGAGAAATAAGGAGAAACTTCCTAAAAGTGAGGACAATTAACCAGTGGAACAGCTTGCCCTCAGAAGTTGTGTGGGTGCTTCATTACCAAAGCTTTTAAGAAAAGACTGGACAGCCACCTATCTGAAAGAGTCTAGGATCTCCTGCTTGAACAGGGGGTTGGACTAGAAGACCTCCAAGGTCCCTCCCAGCTCCATTCTGATTGATTGAAGTAATCTTGTAGGATTACAGAAAGTTTTGAAGAATGGTGTAATCACGTGATATTTCAGCATTTTTCGTCATCCAGAGAAAAAATCTTTCCTCCTTGTACACTGTGAATATCAGTAATATACTTGGTGGCCTGCATGCACGATTCTGTACAGTAAAGATATTATTTAAAAGAAGTTTTCAAGGCTGTATTTGTACCACATTACAATTACATATTTATGCAGAGTAGACAAGAATGTTGAGATAACTCTGTCACATGAACTTCGTACAGAACATCTTTTCCCTTCATGACACTCACTAGATGTGTTAGAATTGCAATTTATTTGGAATCCTAGGAATTATATTCCTAACGCACTTAAAAAATACCATCTTGGCAGAAGTCAATGAGTGATTAATAGCTCTTTTGAACTTCCTAGATCTGCCAGTCTTTCTTTCTTCCAACCATTTTCCTGATAGATTGCTTTTGCTCACATATGGTAAAGAAACTAGATATATTCTTAGTCTAAGGGTCTGGAGAGATTTCCTACTCTTTAGTATGTCATTTCAATGATCTTGCTAATGTTAATTGACTCCCAGTTGAGTATTCTCTAGCTAGGAATCCTGTGTACATCTACTTATCATTTCCTGTCTCTTGAAGGCTGATGAATATTGGTTGAGAGAAACTTTAAGAAATATAGCTTCTCAGCTGGATATTAACCTCAGCTGTGCTAGATGTAATGTGATAATTGATACAGATTTTCCTCATGGATAATGATCTCAGTTTTGCTGACTTTGACGGAAGAATTGTATTACGCCTTAAAACAGATTCTGTAGAATTACTTTTATTGATTCAATACAGTTGCAATTTGGTTATAGCTTGATTTCTTGCAATGTGCTCAGGAGAATTTATTAATTGGTTAATTTCTTTATAGCCAGATCTAGTCTTCAGTCTTGCAGAGTTCCTATGCTTAAAGAACTAAGCAAAAATAGCTTCAAGTGAATTTTTCCCCCTTCACGCTCATAAAATACCAGATGTAATAATAATAATAATAATAATAATAATAATAATAATAGTAAAGTTGGAAGGGTCCTTGAAGGTCATCTAGTCCAACCCCCTGCTCAGGCAGGAAACCCTATACCATTTCAGACAAATGGCTGTCCAGTCTCTTCTTAAAAACTTCCAGTGTTGGAGCATTCACCGCTTCTGGAGGCAGGTTGTTTGTGTGTTTGTTTGTCATTGTTGTTGTTTTTTGTTGAACACCTGTAGACTGAAAAGAGACTGGAAAGGAGAAGAGCCTTCAATACATTTGTAAATACATAAAGATATCCATAAAATTTAAAAATAATAAAACTTACTTGAAAAGCAATAAATATGATTGCTTTTCAAACCAACCTTGGGCTCTCTCTTGATGTAAGCAAAGTGCTAAAGTTTCATAAATTGAAATAGTAAACAACTTGTGTAATAAATAAACGGGATCAGAAATTCAAAGGTTAGAATTTGCAGTATTTAACCAGCTTTTATTAGAAGCTTCATGCATTGCTATAAACATGTAATGCATGCATGTGTTGTTAAAAGTTGAAAGGTTGGCCTTTTTTTCCTGATTGGATGATGAATGTCAAGCCACCCGTTTAACAGTTATGAGTCTTCTAATTTTGCATATTTATTACTATCTGGTTACAAGCAGAGTTTTATTAAATAAAACTACTAAAGCATGACAATTGCCCTCTCTCCAATGATAATCTTTTAAAGGGAACTATTCTTCACTGCCCTGAGCTGTAATGCAGATGGTGGAATATGTGAACACGTATTGTTCAAGAGATTGAATAGCTTGGCTGTCTGATACATTTTAATCAATTCCAGATTTTTTTCCATGACATCATTGCTATAACATACTTTCCTAGCAAGTATGAACAGCTGCTGTGTACTTGTTAGATGTTTTATGTTACAGAATGTGGCAGCTTTTCTGACAGTGAGATCATAGAAGCCTAGCTTTTAACTAGGCAAAATGATGAGTCAGAATACTTTGAACAGGTTCTGTAATTTTTAAAAAGGATATTAATATAAGGAACATCTCTAAATGCATTACAGGTTAATAAATTGCAGGTTCAACTGACATATTAAAACTTACTCTGCGTGGATCTCTCAACTGTTTTTGAAATTAAATGCAACTTGGAAGACTGTATTTAGTACAACAAGCAATATTGTATCAGAGATGTTCCAGAACCTTATATCTAATTTAAATCATGTGTTTTGTTTTGTGTAATGGCCCATCAAGTCCAACATGAATCCTGATAACTATAGGAACAATACCTCCTTCCTGGGACTAAGAAAGTGACCGATCACCCAGCTGATTTTCGTGCCTAAATCAGGACTAGAATTTACAGCCTCTCACCTTCTAATCCAGTGTCTTTAACTATTGGCTCTGTTTAAAAACTTTTATAATTCTTATATTATTTTAACCTGATTTTCCATCATTGGAGGTTTTTAAGAAGAGATTGGATGGCATTTGTCTGAAATGGTGTAGGGTCTCCTGCTTGAACAGGGGGTTGGACTTAAAGACTGCCAACTCTGTTATTCTGTTATTCTTTTATATTTCTACCTCCTAAAAATAGGCTTGACATTTGACTAGAACTGACATTGCAGTTTACTTCTTATCTCTTTTTTTCTTATCTCTTAAACTTCTTTCCCTACATAACTAAGAGTTACATGTGTGTAAAGAATACTCAGACTTTACATTTATGTCTCTATATCTATAATGCCATGGCAAGTTGCAATCGGAGTGGGACAATTCACTGTGGCCAATTCATTGTAGCCATCTCGCAATGGCCAACTCAACACAATCGCTATCTCAATGCAGCCAATTCACTGTGGGACAACTTGCCGTGGCCAACTTGCCACAGAAAATTCCAACTCAACACAATAAATGTTATCTGCTATTGTTTCTTTGACATAATTTCCATTTTTGTCAATGGAAATACTGTAAAAGAAATAGTAGCAGATAACATTTATTGCATTGAGTTATGCCATGTGGAATTTCTGTGGCAAGTCGTACTGCTGCAAGTTGGCCATGGCAAGTTGTGCTATGGTGAGTTGGCCATAGTGAAATGACCATGGCGAGTTTGCTGTGGTGAATTGTCCTAGACCCAGTTGCAATAGGTAACAATAGCAATATCCATGTTTCTACAGCTTTCGCATTGGTGAACCCACTGTTTTTCTGAGATCTTTTCCTGGAAGAGGAGAACTTGTATTAACAAGTCCTATATACTTCTATACTTTTAAGTTCATCTTTTCCTTTGTGGTTCCCTTACTTTCATATTTCAGAACAGCTACCTTAAATCACAACCTCTAACAACTAGGTTAATCATAGTAATTTCATAGCCACTGCAATGCTGATTTATTCCATACAAACCATACCAAATTAAGAAAAATCATAGAATGATGGCAGATATCATATACTAAATGTCACTAAAATCCAATTTTAATTTTTTTTGAAAAGATGATTATATGGAAAAATTTGATGGAAGCAGGGATATTGACTTTGGGACAACAGTGAAGATAAATTATTAAAATAGTCTCTGTTAAGTAATAACTATTATATACCAGATTAACCCAGTGGCAATATCTAGAGTTACATATGTTAAGAACATTTTTAGATCAGTGAAATTTTCACCTGAGACACTTGAGATACTAGAGCAACTTGCTAAATCCATTAAAACTAAAAAAAATACTATAAATTTCCATTGATAGTTGTTACCAATAAATAAATTTCATATGCAGATGCTAAGAAATGAGTGTAATAAAGAATTAGGGGTTGTTATAGTACCCAGACAATGGGAGAGTGTTTTAATTTTTATACCCACAATGTAGTATACACTGTATATATTATGACATACAACAAAAGATAATATTTAGAATTTATTGGACTCTGTTACATATTTATAGAATTTTTATAGAAAAGGATTGTCAAAAACAGCATTTTGTTGGAGATGCAATAAGAATAATGTTTCTTTAAAACACATATTTTTACAATGTTTTACACTTACTAAATTTGGGGAGAAAGTATTGATTATACAAATATAATTGTGTGACAAAAGCTAAATTCCTCAACCATATCTAGTATTTGGAATTTACAATTAGACAACATAAATGAATTCTACATTCCCTTATTATGCCTGAAATTCATTTATGTTGTCTAATTGTAAATTCCAAGTACTAGATATATAGTAGAATATTATTGGCTGAGGAATTTAGCTTTTGTCACACAATTATATTTGTATAATCAATACTTTCTCCCCAAATGTTGCACATTGAAAAGATAAATGTATGGCCCTTTTCACTCAATGGGTTTAGGACCAGATTGCATTTGCCACCTATGAACGTATTGTCTATAGCAGGGATTCCCAACCCCAATCTATGACCCAGTGCTGGACCGCAGCCCGTTAGGAATTGGGCTGCAGAAGTGGTGGGTGAGCAGGTGCAATGGTGCATTTGTTAAAGCGGCACACGGGAAACCATCCCCTCTCCGCCCCCCGCCACCTCTGCTGGTCCACCAAGCCGGAAAGGGTGAAAACCATTGGTGAATAGACGTAGATTTTATATAGACTATTTAAATCTTAAGATTGTTTTTCTCCTGCTCTCTTTTGGGTCAGTGAATTTTTTATCCTTCTTTACTTTATGAAACTTTATTCACTCTATGTTTCTACTTGAGGTAAGTTGCCATGGTTCCTGCTTCAGCTCTTATAACACCTTTCTCTCCTTGTAAAACATCCTTGTCATCCACCATGCCTGTACAATAGCTTATACACTGCTTTTTGTTCTTTTCTTCTCAACGGTCTCTTTTAAAGGTGTCACCGCCATTCAACTACAACTTTCCAGTTTTGCCCCTTCTTTTCAAACCATCAGCTGAATATTCTTGTTTTGCAATTCAGCTTTCTTGAGTTCACTCTAAATGACTAAACCACTTAGCATGCTGCTTTTGTAATGACCATTTTGGTATTCTATCAACATTGATTCAGCATCCATTCACTCTTAAGTAGCAACTCTCTCCTTTTTCATTCTACTACATGCACAATTCCTACTGCATTCAACTATTTCCTTTCGGGTACATGATCCTCACTTCCATATTATAAAATGTGCAATTGACTGCTCTTACACATTGCCAATTTCAGTTCTTTGAACAATTACTGTGTGCAACAAGTCACATAATAAATACTTTTCTTCCAGCAGGCACAATACATAAAAATTGTTTATGCGCTTCCTCATTTTTAGTAACATTTTTCCAATATATCGGTAGTCCTCGACTTACTACCACATTGAGCCCAAAATTTCTGTTGCTAAGTGAGAAAGTTGTTAAGTGAGTTTTGCCCCATTTTGTGACCTATTTTGCCTCAGTTGTTAAGTGAATCACTGCAGTGGTTAAGTTAATAACATGGTTGTTAATGAATCTGGCTTCCCCATTTGCTTGTCAGAAGGTTGCAAATGGTGATCACAGGACCCCAGGACACTACAACAGTCATAAATACATGCCAGTTGCCAAGCATCTGAATGTTGATCCTTGACCATGGGGATGTTGCAGCAGTTGTAAGTGTGAAAAATAGTCCTAAGTCATTTTTTTCAATGCTGTTGTAACTTTGAGCAGTCACTAAATGAACTATTTAAGTTGAGGACAACCTGTATCTGTTTGCTAATTTTCTGGAACTTATATCTAACTTTCAACTGATTGTACCATTTTTCTGTCAAATGGTACAATTGATAAATTTACTGAAATTTACTATATTTTGAGGTCCATATTTTGTTACATAATACAATCAAAGTCCACTACACCTGAGTTTTCTGCCAACAACAGTGCATTAGCTCCATAAAAGTACATGCAATTTGTATCTCCAATCAGCAGTTCCCTTGAGTAAGTCAAAAACTCCCCGTATTAATTTTAAGTATTACAATTAAATTCTTAATAAAATTTATGTATAACTTAACTTTGTGACGTGGTACTTATTTATCTACTCACATTTGCATGCTTTCAAACTACTAGGTGGCCAGGAGCTAGGCGAAGACGGGTGCTCACCTTGTCACATGACACTTGAGTCTCAAATCTGGGTTGTCGGCTTTCTAGCTGGGAACCCAAGCATCTTAACCATCCGCAACATCATGCTGGCCACATCTTTTTTGGTTTAATGGCCAATAGGGATACATACCTTGCATATAATAAAAAAGAAATTTTCTGTTTGCTATTTAAAACTGTGAATAGAAGGTCTTTTCCAAACATTTTTTGGGGGGAAATAAAACTATCATAGTTCTTGAAGAAAGCATGCAAAGTCCCTAGCTGATCAATACTGTCACAAGGATCAATCCTTGAGACAGAAAAGATGATGTAAGCTTTTCAGTTCATGTAAGCTTTTGAGTTCTCAGTTGGTGAGGTATCTAAAAAAAAACCAGAGAGGAAGGAAAGATGGAATTTTATATATAGCCTTTAGCCATGTTGACAGTGGCATTATACATCAATTAGGTTTTATGAGCCTAATTAATAATATTTATATATGTGGCGTTGTGAAGAGAATTGGAGAAGAGCTAGTTTCATCTGCCTCGTCTGCTTTCTTGCTTCCCCCTCTTTCCTGTTTCCCCACATAGTTTTCTTTCTTCAGAGGAGTCTTATAATTTGTTTTCTGTGCCTGATCTGAGTCTTTAGGAAAAGGCCTACAGCCTCTGTAAAACTGGCAGCCAAATGGTATTTTCCAGCCTGGCGGAAAATGGCCGGTAAGGAGCCAATTCATGCCTTTGTCTGAGCAGCTGAGAGACTTGGCCACCAAGCAATTCCAAGGTATACAATAACACAGACCAGTCTTGTGCAAATGATGGAATGAGCTAGTGCCTGGAAATAATCTTTATAGACCAATAGGTAGCAGTACTAGAAAGGAGGAGAGACCCCCATATGTGAAGAAATGGAATCAACAGCAACTGTGGACTTAATTTTAAGTTGGTTTTGAAGCATTGTTTGGAGCATTACCTCTGTTTTTTTCATTTGTTAGGTTCAAAGGGCTTCTTACGGTTAAGGAGAACAGTCTTCTAGCAACACAGTGGAAATTGACTAAAGGAAAGATTGTGAAGGTATGTAACCACTTTTTATTTTGTTGTTGGTTTTCACTTCTTCATCTACAGTGAGGAGCTCTGAGTGATTGCATGCCACTGTTTGGGTGAGCAAAGCTGCCTTCTGTAGGTTTGTTGTGTAGTGCAGTTGTTTCCATTCATGGGATTACTGTATGAATGCTCTGTTGGCTGGAAATTATTTTCTTATGCCTACAGTTTCGTAGTTTCTGCTTTCAAGTACCAGTTGTCATTATTTTGCATATATACTGGGTGCATACAGATGGAATGGGACAATTGCCAATGCCAACTCATCTCAGCGAATTCACTATGGCCAACTCAGCATGGCCAACTTGCTGCGGGACAACTTTCCACGGCCAACTCGCCACAGTGAGACAACCTCACTGTGGCACAATTCAACAATTTAAATTATTTAAAACCGGGTTTCCCAACCCCCGGTCCGTGGACCGGTACTGGGCCATGCATGCCAGCAACCAGTCCGCACAAACAAGCAATGCCCCATCCGTGACAATAACTATTTTCAAAAGCATGCTGCCTTTTTCATGCACTTTTTGGAGGCTGCGGACACCACGTGAGAATGAGGTACACGCATGTGCAGATCGTCTGAAAATGAATTTGTTTTACTTATTTTATTTTACTTATTTGACATTTCTTTAGACAATTTTTTTATATCATACCCAATATGAGAGTGAGTTGAGCAGCCATATAAATTTTATTAAATACATAAACCTAATACATAGCACCACACACAGTTTGACTCTAATTATATTTTAAATAAATGAATATGTTTCTCTTTTGTTCAGGGGTAAGGTGACATGCCAGCAGAATCAGGTTAAATGTTCCAAATTTTTGACTCATTGAACCTAAAAAGTTTGCCAACACTTAGCTAGCTAGAAACAAAGAGGTATATTTAAAAAGTCGAGGTAATCCTTGACTTACAACCAAAATTGAGCCCAAAATTTCTGTTAAGTGAGACCTGTGTTAAGTGAGTTTTGCCCTTTCCATCATTGTTAAGTGAATCACTGTAGTTCTTAAGATAGTAACATGGTTGTTTAGTGAACTTGGCTTCCCCATTAACTTTGTCAGAAGGCCACAAAAGGGGAATCACGCAACCCTGGGATACAGCAGCCATCATAAATATGAGCCAGTTGCCAAGCGTCCAAATTTTGATCACATGACCATGGGGATGCTACAGAGGTCATAAGGATGAGAAATAGTCATAAGTTTTTTTCAAGGCTGTTGTAACTTTGAATGCCCATTTTTCCAAATTTACCCAAATCACTTTTCAGATATCAGGGTTTTTAAACAAATCAGATGTTATGTATCTGGGGATAATGTCCAAAATGCCATTACTTTATTTCCTCTCCAGATGTATTCCTTTCATCTAAATTCCAGTGAACTTGATAGGCAATCCCCCCCCAAAAAAATTCAAAAGAGAATAAGTGATGAGTGAAACATTCTATCATTCCCTGGCATGTATTTTTCCTTTGATTGACTCAACCACTTGCCAGTGTGTTTCATACTTGATTAAGACTAAATTGAATTTAAACAAATGTGTCTGCATGCTTGGATCATTTCTGGACCTGGTGTTGTCAATAATGCTAATATAAATTGACCCTAAAGGATTGGAAGAATAGTCCAATTGTAGTAATCTGGAAAGAAAAAAAACCTGGCTTCATTTTATAGGATGTTTCAAGGAATATACATTCTATAGGAAGGCTTATATCAAAGGATAAGGCTAATAAAATTCATGTTCCATAACACAATGTGAGAAAAACCACTTAAAATCTCTTCATTGTGCAAGTGTTTTAGACTATCTATTTGGATAGCATGTCACTGTGAATTATTGTTAGTTACAAGTAATCCTCGACTTACGAAAGCAGTTGAGCCCCAAATTTCTATTGTTAAGTGAAAAAATTGTTAAGTGAGTTTGCCTCATTTTACGACCTTTCTTGCCAAGTTGTTAAGTGAATCACTGCAGTTGATAAGTTAGTACCCGGGTTGTTAAGTGAATCTGGCTTTCCCATTGACTTTTCTTGTCAGAAGGTCACAAAAGGTGATCACATAGCAACCGTCATAAGTATGAATCAGTTGCCAAGCATCTGAATTTTGATCACATGACCATGGGGATGCTGCAAAGATGATAACTGAAAAATGGTCATAGGTTACTTTTTTCAGTGCCGTTGTAATTTTGAATGGTCACTAAAGAACTGTTGTTAAGTCGAAGACTACCTATATATTGTATTTTTGTTATTAAGTAGGAGTGAGGCTCTTGTGGGACTTTTTTCTCGGATGTTAAATTAATAGACTGATTTTGTTTATATGTACTGTCCCAAGGCCTAGCTGCATATAGAGAAAATGCACAGAAATGAAGCTAATGATCTTATTATATTCTGCATCATATGATGTATTTTTATCAGGTGAAAAGTGATATTGTACAGTGGTTAAACATATGAGCAAATTGGAACTATGTAAAAGTTGGGATAATTCTTGATGAAACAGATTTAAAAGTGAATGAATTTCATAGAAAAGAATGACTATTTACATTGCACTGTCACGAAAAGACCCTTTTATCACCTCTGCATGGTTAAATCAGTGCATATACTGCTTGAATCTTTAGTTGGGCTCACTGGTAGCAGTAGCCATTTGCATTTTTTGGGAGAGTCTCTTCCCACAATACTTGTCAGATCCAAGTGAATTAAAATAGTGAAAGAATCAAATCTCCTAACTTTTCTGAATAATCACTAGCAACTGACAAGCATTTGGGGATCTCATTTAAAAAAAACCTAAAGGTGAACTTTTAGAAGCATATTTAAAAGTGAAAAAAATGTGTAAAAGTGAAACCTTTAATCTGAAGTTTAATTTTAAAGTATTTCCAAATATATATATGAGAAAGTAGAAGAAATATTCTGTTCATGAAGCATCCAACCCATACCAAAATCTGGAAGATAAAAATTGATGCCGCGAATATCCTTTGGAGGCAGGCACTTTGATTTGTGAAGATGAATTGCCCCTTGAGAATAACCATTTCATTGAGCAGAGATCCAGTTATGTTTCTATATCCTTTATGGTCCAGATCAGGTTACCATAAACCCTTATGTTTAAAAACTTCTTCCCCACCCTGAAGGTCAGCATATCTTTTGCTTAGTGCCAAAGCATTGAAGCAGGACCTGCTTTTGTTGAAGACTGAAATAAACCAGTGAGTTCTGGTTATTTATTACATATCCCCCTGCTTCCAGAAGTGTAAAGTATAAAGTATGACTTTTAATTAACAAGCACATTGTCTCTGTGCCTTGACGTGGAAAATTACATATCAGTTTCTGTACTGGTTAGCTGACTATGCCATCATTCCCGGTGACAATGCATAATCACTCTCTTCGTTTTCCATCATCTGTTTTTTGGCTTTTCACACTACGTTGTTAATTAGCAAACTATAACAAATGACCAGAGTTGATTGTGTGCAAGAAGTAACCATATTCCATCACATGCTATTGAGCTGCAATCATTTGCCAGCCCATTGATGTTTGCTAATCTTTTGAAATGTGATTTCCATGTTTATATTCTGCTGGTAAATCAAATTTGGCAAGTCAAATACATTGGCAAAGTCAAATAAGTTGGAGAAGCAAAGCGACCTGAATTCTGTTGCAAGCTTTTGAAGGCTGCTTCACTTTGAAATGAGATTTTGTTATAATGGAAAAATCTGGCTAATTATTAATAGGAAGCCTTTGAGGAATTGTGGTTTATAAACTCTTTCTTGGTGCCAACTTAAGAAATGTAGTAGCTACTAATATTTAGCTACTAAATCCCTAAGATAGGGAGGGGCAAGGAAGAAAAATGGAAGTACAAGCATGTGGAGAATTAAAAGAAGGTATTTAGGTGGAGTTGATGTAATTCTTAAGTTTGTGTTAATTAAATACAGAGAAATAATAATAATAATAATAATAATGATGATAAAGTTGGAAGGGACCTTGGAGGTCATCTAGTCCAACCCCCTGCTCAGGCAGGAAACCCTATACCATTTCGGACAAATGGCTGTCCAGTTTCTTCTTAAAAACTGCCAGGGTTGGCGCGTTCAGCGCTTCTGGAGGCAGGTTGTTCCACTGGTTAATTGTTTTAACTGTCAGGAAGTTTCTCCTTAGTTCTACGTTGCTTCTCTCTTTGGTTAGTTTCCACCCATTGCTTCTTGTCCTGCCTTCAGGCGCTTTGGAAAATAGCTTGACTCCTTCTTTGTGGCAGCCCCTGAGATATTGGAACACTGCTATCATGTTCCCCCTCATCCTTCTCTTCGTTAAACTAGACATACCCAATTCCAGCAACCGTTCCTTATATGTTTTAGCCTCCAGTCCTCTAATCATCTTTGTTGCTCTTCTTTGTACTCTTTCTAGAGTCTCAACATCTTTTTTACATCATGGTGACCAAAACTGGATGCAGTATTCCAAGTGTGGCCTTACCAAGGCATTGTAAAGTGGTATTAATACTTCACGTGATCTTGATTCTATCCCTCTGTTAATGCAGCCTAGCACTGTGTTGGCTTTTTTGGCAGCTGCAGCACACTACTAGCTCATATTTAAATGATTGTCCACTAGGACAATAACATTCATGAATGCTACAGCAAGATTCATATGAGAAAATTAATCAAATATAACACACTTAAAGTCTAGAGGATACTTAGAACTATTGGTTGTAGATTATACTAGAGCAAACTTACTGCCTTAGAGATGAGCTAAGATTCCTATATATATTTTGGGGGGGTAAGGACATGTTCCCTTGGCAGCTACATGGACAAATCTTGGCATTTATTTGGGAAGTGGTTGTCTTTGCCTTCTTCCTACGGCTAAGAGAAAGTGCTCATTGAGTTGGTTTCCATCCCTAAGGCAGGACTAGATCTCACAATCTCCCCACTTTTACTACACCACCTTTAACCATTAAATGAAACTGGCTGAGCTTTTTCTTTTTTAAATAATTCTGAGAAATACAGTCCAAACACATCAGAAAGTTTTCAGGTGTAGATTAGGTAGAATTCATCAATAGGAAGATTGGAGAATCTGTAATAATATGTGGGAATGACCTTGAAAGGTGCTTCCTTCTAAGACAGGTGTCAAACTGCTGGCTCACCGGCCGGATGCCGGTGGCGAAACTGCGCCCACCCCATTGTAAGCAATGGAAAAAAAGTCGCGATATGTCGCGACATGTCACGTGATGTTGCAAGTTTGACAATCCTATTCTAAGAGATGCTTTCTAGGGAGATAGCATAGGCCAGGGGTCCCCAACTGTGGGCCCAATAGTAGCGGGCTGTGGCCTGCTGGCCATCGGGCTGTGGGACAGGCTGGCCAGTGTGCATGCATGTGCGCACACACACCCTCACTTGTGCTAGCGTCGTGGCCGCGGGGCACAAAAACAGGATGCCGCGCAATGGGGCACAAAAATGGGTCGCTGCTGTGCCTTGGGGAGTGAAAATGGGTGCCGCCACACCAGGAGGTGTGAAAACAGGCCACTTACGCACTGCAAGGCACAAAAATGGCCACCGCCGCATTGCGGAGCACAGAAACAAGGCTAGTGAGTATCACGCGGGCGTTAGCTCCATCCCATTTGCAGCACGTATGTGCTTGCTGCCCCGTGCGCACGCATGCGCACATGTAAAATGTTTTCCCCTCCCTTTTCCTCCAGTCCACCAACCGACAAAGGTTGGTGACCTCTGGCATAGGCCACAGGTAGATAGTGGGACGGGCAAAAGCTCAGGAGACACCTCCCTAATTTCTCAGGGTGTAAAGGAGACAGGGAAAATTGGAATTTCAGACTTGCAAGAATCTGTTAACGTGGCCTTACAATAAAGTAGAATTAAGTCATCTGGTGCTGTTTCCTGTCTAATCCACCTGATCAAGCTGATAGGATCTTTCTACTGGTCAGCCAGTGAGTCCTAAGGACACGCTGCTTCAAGAATGATAACAGTAAAACTCTGTAATCCCTTAATTTTGAGCCATAAATTTCAAAGTCATCGTTTTTAAAACAGAACCAAGTTCAGTTAATCTCCTGTAATAAAATCTTATGCAACATTACTAAGAAAGTGATGTCTACTGTCTCTTATAGCTAAACAAGGATATAGGTTGTAACATACTACCCACCCTTATCATAGTTTTGGAAGCAAGGAAACGGTTTATTTTTGGCATATTCTCTCTGTTCTTGAATTTAGCCTGCTTCCTAGTCTACCCTAGTTGCTTCTAAGTTGGTACTAACAGTGACTCAGAAGTCCAAGTTGTCAGCAGAAGTCTGATCCAAGTGCTGATAATTCAGATCCTTTACATCTTGATCCTACAAACTTTGATAGAGACCCCCAAATAAGCCTTATGGGCTTTAAACTTATTTTTATTCTAAGTCAGTTTCTAAGTCTTCCTTGCAAGGTGCTATAATTTTAAAGAGTAAGTTTTGGGTGTCCTCTAGATATGCTGTATTACATATCTGAGAAGTGTTATGCTCCCTGGGAATTGTGAGTTAAACACAATTACAAAGACATCATATAGGTCAGTGTTTCTCAACCATTGCAATTTTAAGGTATGTGGACTTCAACTCCCAAAATTCCCAAGGTTGGGAAACAGTGACATAAGTTTATGGTTGAAAGCAAAATTCAAGACCAAATCAGTGATATTTGAACTTCTTTTTATAATCATCCACATTATGTTTAAGCAGCCTATTTGTGACTTAAATAAATTGTAAATACACCACCTAGTGGCTGGAATTAGATAAGTAAAATACTTAAGAAAAGGTACAGTTTTGATAATAGAAGTCTCATCCATGCAGTCTTGTCTTTTTACTCTTTATATAACATTCTGTCTTAATCATCATTCAAAATTATTTTGACAGGTGGTCAGCTTCTGTTCCTTTTTCTTGATTGCTCCCTTGGATTTCAAACTTGCATCTTGTCCTTCAATTTTTTGTGGTTACCTTAAGATTATCCTTTTGCCTTGCTGTGAGTTTTGCAACTTTGATCCTCAATTGTTTGACATGGTGCTGGAATGTTAGTCTCATCATAACCATGTATTTTGCGTACATTTTCATGTTGTTACCGATCTAGACTTTGAACATCTGTAGTGTTTAACAGATAGGATTTCTCAACCTGGTTGCCATCTAAATACATGGACTTTACCCACAGAATTCTCAGGCCTAGCAGGACTATTGCTGAGAATTGTAAGGTATTAAGTATAAATCTTTATTAAAAGATGGAGTATGATAAAGGATTTAAGTACAGGTAGTTCTCAACTTACAACCACCACTTAGCCCAAAATTTATGTTGCTAAGTGAGAAATTTGTTAAGTGAGTTTTGCTCCATTTTACGACTTTTCTCAATGGTAGTTTAAGTGAATCTGGTTTCCCCTTTGACACAAAAGGGGATCACATAATTCTGGGACACTGCAACCATCATAAATATGAGTCAGTTGTCAAGCATCCAAATGTAAATCACATGACCAGGGGGAGGCTGCAACAATCATAAGTGTGAAAAACAGTCATTAGGCAATTTTTTTCAGTGCAGTTGTAACTTCAAATGGTCACTAAATGTACTGTTGTAAATGGAGGACTACCTGCATTTAAATATGTGGATATTCCCAGAAATAATAAAGATGCCTGGGTAGAATGACTTTCAAAACTGGGTGGTTTAAAGCAGCAGGCAGAGAAAAGGGAACCAAGAATAAATGTCCTTTTATAAGACATATTACTTAGTTTAGAAAACCTATATCCAAATCTGTAAGAAACATTGTCTGTTCATAGCTGTTCGCTAAGATCTTCCTTTCTTAGGAAGAAGTATTATGTTGAGAATAAGTTATTTCTCAATACAGGTAGTACTGAATTCTTTTCTACTTTCTTGAATAAAGCTATTAAACCATTCTCAGTATATATAGTGCTTTTAGTTTTCAGGGATATAAGGTCTATGCCAATAAATACATTTGAAAATATTCTAAAATTCTATGCCACTTACAAATGCTGATGTGTTTAGCACATAATCATACACAGTTGTTAATACACGAGGGCAGGAAAGGCTTAAGTTGCAGTTGGAACTGGAACTTAGATACTTTGAACTTTCAAAAGTACAAGATATATTTTTTCTGCTTGTCTGCCAGTGGCTATTTATGCTGGAAGTGCAATATAGTATTCTTGTTTTAAAATCAAGACTGTCATAAATCAGAGTTAATAAATGAACCTAATACTTAAAGACTAAATCAGTCTCTTGGTAGTTCACATACTTGGTAATATGCTATTCAGAGGAATGATAAAACAACACCACAATTTATGACACACACCCCCCACAAACTATTTTCTGTTTTACTGTAGAAACCAACAAAGGTTGAAAGCATTTGGTTGGGAAGGTGGTCCAAGTGAACCTTTTATGAAGATGAAAACATTCATTATGTTACATGTTTCTTGACTTACTTCTAGAAAAATTCCTGTAGAGGAATCCCAGTGAGACAAATGGAATTATTCTATTGTGCTGTTTGATTTTTGCATTAAAGTTTAGTGCTTCATCTACCTCAATTATTATAATTCAGGGGAGTAGTGACATTTATAATAGGCATTTTGGTTAATAGTGATTATATAAAATGGTACTAGTAAAACACTTAAATGGCTCTTCTATTATCTTGACTGAAAAACAGTTTTTGGTAAGTGCTGGAAACTTAGTTTTTCTGTTTTACATTATATGATAAAAAAAATAAAATTAAAGTCCAAGGTTTTGCTTCACTGTACAATAGATTATCTGGAAGCCTGTGAATAAGATATGTTGTGATATTGATAGGGAACATTTTTCATGTCGTAGAGGCTGGCAGTCAAAAGACTGTCCCACGTTGCCACTGAATGAATTGAATTTGCAATTTATGCAAAATGTAGAATTGAAGATTCAGCTATCTTAGAATGAAAAAGAAAATGTGTGTGTGTTTTCTGTGTGAGATAGAGAGTTTTATTACAATAATATAATTGTATAATGATGGGACCAAGATTTCTGTATTTTTTTTTTTACCAGTTCATATGGCAATACTCAGATTTAAGTTTACTTGAACTGAGCATCTAACGAAGCTATAATTGAGCTCATTTGGGCCTCATGGATTACTATTACAGAAATGAATGTTGAGTTTACTGTAAGGAAAATACATTTTTAGAAAAGTAGGACCGGGTATCCTGGGTGGGGGACTCTGCTCTTTTTATTTATTTATTTTCCCCAGAATCACTAAATCGTTCAATTCTTCAATGCTTTGAACATATTCAGTTGGGCTGATTTAGATTACTCTTGAGTAGATGAACTATTTGGCTGTAAAGCTTTGAATCTGACAGTTCTTTAGCTGGTATTGGCCTTCATATGTATCAAGTTCTTCCCAAGAACCTAGGATGTCATAATGTTTATGTGCACTATACACATAAACAGCACAGTATATATGCAGAGGCAAGCAATATGGACTTTGACAATTGACTGCTGGAAATTTTGTCAATGTGCAGATTTTCTAAGCACTGCTCAAGAGTTTTTGGAATGGCACTTAGTTTGTTGTTAACCACTGATACCATTATGGCTGGTTTATGCCATAATCTTTCAGTTTCAATTTTCAGATCTTAAAAACTTCATGTTCTTCTCCAATTCTTTGAGTTCTATCTATTATATCTTGGTATTACCATATTCGTTATTCACATTTTCTTCTTTTTGACCACAGTTAAATCTTGCTATGAGCCAAGACTTTATCAGTTTATATTCAGAAATCCCACAGTATTTTAACCTTATTAGGGTTCATCGCACAGTTAGCCAAGCATTTAGACTAGATTTAGCATTATCATTCTCCTCCTCCTCCTCATTATTAGTATTAGTATTAGTATCAGTATCAGTAGTATCAGTAGTATAAGTAGTATCAGTATTAGTATTATATCATTAGTTGGTCTGAACGAACACTATTTGCTCTGATAGTTCTTCAGGGTGTCAGACTTTTTATTTCTGTTTCAGTGCATATATTGCAGTACAAGTCACCACAGTTAAACTAAGGGCCTAAATTTTGAGCTGTATTCTACTACACCCATGATACTTAATCATTTGATCTGGTGTAACATAAATGATCTAGACAGAAATCTGTAGCATTCCAAGGACAATACAGTTTGGGTGGGGCTGCTTTTCCCACGAAAGAATAGATTTGCAGTGTGAGAATATTTTGTTTTATCCTCAGTTGTCACTGGATGTCAGCACCAGTAGATAGACTACACCAGATGATCAGCTCCACAGGAAGACTATAATAACAAAATCTCACCAGTCTGATTGTCCTATAGCTCCTCCCCCTTCTTTATTCCAGTGAATCAGGAATGTGCCTGAGTCACTTCTAAATGCTATCTCATTTTTCTGGGTTTTTAAAAAAGTTTCAACTCCTTTTACGTAGGCAGTGGTTCTTGCTTATTTCTATCAAGGTTATGTTCCGTACCTTCTATATTGATTCACAGGTAGTATTTAAGAAAAGTATAAAGACCTTTTTTATCAGCCCTTTTTACCTGATAGATCAGCAGCCCTCAACCTTTTGGGCACATGGACTAGTTCCGTGGAGAGTGGTTTTTCTGTAGACTGGGAATGGGCAGGGTTTCACTTGCTGCCTGCATCCAGCATGTGCATGGATGGGGCGTCACTCTCTTGTGCAGATCGGCGACCGTTCATGGCCCACGCATTGGGGATCCCTATGTTAGATGATTGAAGTATTTACTTAAGTGTTAATTTTAATCTGTACTTAAACTTATACTTAATCTATGTTTTGGCTTTTGTAGGGATCATCCAGTATTTTTGATGATCATTTATTGATCCACATAATTGGGATCTCATGGTCTAAAAGCAGAGTGGAATATGTTGTTGTCATTATTTCTGAGAGCTACATTCAAGAAACATAGCTATAGTGATAGAACTCATAGAACATTTGGCTGCTTTTTCTTTTTTGCCCTTAATCTGTTGCAAAACCCCAGAATATTTATGGAATACAGTCCAGAAAAAATATAGTCAATAACATTTATGCGTTTTAGAGATTGAAGCTCAGCTTGAAATTATGTTAAGCCACAGAAGAGTTTAGGCTACACACAAATGAACTTTAAAAATATTTCTATCCATCTTTGAAGGAAAACAGTCATTTGAGAGGAATATCATAGCACATATCTAAGAGTTTTATTTTATTTGCAATGAAATTAGTGATTGCAAATTTATGTCCTGGAGTCATGTGATCACTTTTGCAGCCTTCTGACAAGCAAAGTCAATGGGAAAGCCAGATTCAGTTAATAACCATATTACTAACTTAACAGCTGCAGTGATTCACTTAACAACTGGGGCCAGAAAGATCGTAAAATGGGCAAAACTCACTTGACAACTATCTTGCTTAGCAAAATAAATTTTGGGCTCAATTGTGATCGTAAGTTGAGGACTACCTGTAGATACATACCTACACTTAATTGCCACAATGGATAGCTGCAGCTCAGTTCTGTTCACACTCATTTGTAAAGAGAATTACAATTTACAGAAATCAATTGGCCTGATTTTTTTTTAATTTTATATATTAAGCTTTCTACATGATCATAACAAGTCTTTTGATACAAATGAGCTTTGAGAACAATTGAACTGCCTTGAAAATGTCTTTAAATATAGCCAGTCTGTAATGCTTACAGAGACAAAAATGATAATGTTATTAACCTCCTTTTTATTGTTCAGAAAGAATGGGAATATTGGTTCTATGCACACGTTCTAGGTTCTCAGTGAACAGTTCTTTAACTGATATTTTGTAAAACGAGTCACCTTCAGGGCAGCGGTTATTGTGTTTTCAGGAGAAAAAGGCAGACATTAACCCTATTCTTAACTAGGCAAATATAAGCAAGATTTGGCTTTCCTTAACATCTGCTGCATGACCTCCAGGAAGTGATGAGGTGAGTTTGAAGCTTGGCTGGAAGGTTGTTCAAATCATGCTAATAATTATCTCTGAAAGAAGTTTTGTGTTTCATGGCTGCATCAGCAAATCTACTCCTTACAATAAAGCAGTCGGTAGGAATTTAAGAACATGTTTCATCCACAGTTATTTCAGCCTCATGATTTTTACACCATATTGAGTAATGAAGTAACTTTCTTGGGTAGGGTAAAATGTAAGAAGACTTCTTTATATGGCTGCTTGAATCCTGAATGCCGTATACTTCAAATAGGGTGTAACACAATGAAGTCCTAAAAATATATAGGAAAATATGTATAATATAATATAATATAATATAATATAATATAATATAATATAATATAATATAATATAATATAATATAATATAATATAATATAATATAATAATATAATATAATTAATATAATATAATATAATATAATATAATATAATATAATATAATATAATATAATATAATATAATATATAATATAATAATACTTTTGTATAGTTTTTTTCTGAATTATTAACAAAAGTTTAAAACTGTAGATTGGAGAGAAAGAATCATACAGTGTATCACTGCTCCAGTATACTAAAAGTTCTCAGACCCTGGGATCTACCATGTTTCCCTGAAAATAATACCGGATCTTATATTAATTTTTGCTCCAAAAGACGCATTAGGTCTTATTTTCTAGTTAGATCTTAGTTTCAGGGAAATACGGTACTAAATGCGTCCGTTTGGCTGACGATCTTAACTGGGGCTTATTTTTGGGGTAGGGCTTATATTACAAGCATCCTGAAAAATCATGCTAGGGCTTATTTTTCAGTTGGGTCTTATTTTCAGGGAAACACGGTAGCTATAGGAGAGTAGAGACCATACACTCAGGGGTGTCAAACTCACAACATCACATGATGTGTCATGATGTATCACAACTTTTTTTCCATTGCCAATAATGGGGTATGTGCGGTTTTGCCATGATGCATCCGGCCCGTGGACCTGCACTATCTGATCAACTCACCAAATTCCAGTTTGGTTTGTTTCATAATGTTTTTATTGTTTCCTTTTTCATTTTTTTGTTAGTCATTATTCAGCTTCTACAATGACTCTTTGAGGCTTTGATTGCCATCATTTTAAGGTGAGAAAGTCACACTATGGGAAATCAGCTCCTAAGTTCTAGAACAGAGGCTGACAACCTTTTTGTCTGCAAAGCCTGGGAGCCGTTATGTGATGGATTATGAGCTATCATGGGCAAATTTATAGTTCACAACTGGACTCAGCAAGTGAAGACCCCTGTCCAACTCTATACAGGTAGTCCTGTATACTACATTCATGTATATCTTAAATTAGGGTTAGTGTGAGAATTTTCACAATTTTAGATCAACTGGGCCTTGGAATTTATGAGCCAGTTGCGAAGCAGTGGTCATGTCATAAGCATCACAATTAAAATAAGGCATACTATATGACATAAAATTTTAAAATGTAAAATACTAGATTAAAATATGCACAAATTAAACAGATCTTGCCCAGAAAACTGTCATGCAAAAAACAGTCATATTTCAGTGCTATTTTAACTTTGAACGGTCACTAACTAAATGTTTGTAAGTCCAGGACTATCTGTAGTTTAAAAGAAAGGGAAAAGGGGCGTTCTCTTACCTGAACGCCTTTTCTCAGCACGGAGATGGAGACTCCACCATTGGGTAGTAGAATGTATTCCTGCCCAATCAGATCAAGTCAGCCAAAAGTTGCCACGCCCGTCCTGGACCGTTAGTCTCCAGTCTTTGACGCGAGCGTAGCCATTGACTGACAGCAAGACGTTGTGACTCACCAAACTAACTGACCCTATGCTTATACAAGATGTACAAGGGAGGGAGGTGGAGTCTCCATCTCCGTGCTGAGAAAAGGCGTTCAGGTAAGACAACGCCCCTTCTCCAGCACTGAGATGGAGACTCCACCATTGGGACATACC
>NW_015388196.1:217766-249413 GCF_001527695.2 Protobothrops mucrosquamatus | reverse complement strand
AGCCGTTGGACTCCCGTCGGGAAAGAACAGGCCCGTTCGATTCCCTGCAGGCCCAATCCTATGAAATAATGAGCAGTGAGACTAACAGCCGTTAGTCTCCTTGTAAATACTCACAGGGATCGCTGAGGGGAGGTGAGGAAATCGAATTGAGTGCAAGCACAGATGAATTTGAATTTAATTGGAAAGGGAATGGAGATCCACCACTGACTGTACCTGCCTAGAGCCAAACTTGCAACGTCTGTCCTGGGCAAGATCAAGTCAAAGACTGGAGACTAACGGTCCAGGACGGGCGTGGCAACTTTTGGCTGACTTGATCTGATTGGGCAGGAATACAGTCTACTACCCAATGGTGGAGTCTCCATCTCAGTGCTGGAGAAGGAGAAGGTGAAATTATTAAATTAAGAGGAAGTTAATTGCCTTGGATGAATGCTGTTAATTACATTTAAATTACCTTTCATTACAAATTAGTTTCTGTTCTCCACTTGCCCAGTATTCTGGAGTCCTAATTTCAATCATGCCACTCAAAGGCTAGAGAAATGTTGTCTTTCTGTTCAAATGCACAAGGCAGATTGTTTCCTCTGCCTTTCTTTAACTGAGAAGCCTATAAGAAGATGTCTTTTCTTTTTTTTACCCAAACCACACAGAAGTTTGTCTTTTGTCCTGCTTGGAATGCAAGCAAGAGAGGCAAAACTGACAATAAAAATATGTCACGCCACAAAAGATACTTTCAAAACTCTGAAACCCTGAAACCTTTATTTAGAGCCCCTCTCCTGAAATAATGGGAGCAAATGCTTTTGTGCTCAGCATGAAATGGCCTTGAACTATGTTTGCTGACCCCTCCCAGCTTTTGCTGTTAATTGGTACCTCAGATTCAGTACCAATTAGTGAGGTTGCAGAGGGCAGGTGCTGCCATTCTGTTTTGATAATCCTTGTCAGCAGCATCTGTATAATCTCTTTGTTTAATTAAAACAAATGTGGGCTCATAAACTTCTATAGGTTATTGCTGTTGGTTTAGTTCCCAGGTTAAAGCCCCATTGTGGAATTGTCACAGCGAGCGGGACACACACACACACACACACATACACACACTAGCATTCTTTGTTTGCCAAAATCTGTATGAAAATATTCACTCCCTAATATACATAATTTAAATTAGAAATGAGGCTTTCACTTTGGTCTTAAAATTCTTCAAGAGAATCTTTCTGAATACGCTTGAGATAATTAAAAAAATTAAAGTGTGGAAGGTAAACAAATAATGGAAAATCATTGGGCAATCTTAACCTCCATGGAAACTATACTAATACGGCTTTCTGTCTTGATCCCAATGGTGCTTTTTCACAAGGCAATTTGGACTTCCTTGTTTTTCTTTGAAGACGTTTCACTTCTCATCCAAGAAGTTCTTCAGTTCTGACTGGATGGTGGGAATGGAAGGATTTATACTCCTTGCAGACAGTTGGTCATTTGCATTCTTTTAAAGCACGGCTGTCAAACTTGATCACATCACGTGATTATCGTGATGTTTTTTGCCTTTGCGGAGCCGGGGTGGGTGTGGCCTGCGCGTGATGCATCTGGCCCATGGGCTGCCATTTTGACACCCTGTTTTAGAGTATAAATCCTTCCATTCCCAGCCATCCAGTCAGAGCTGAAGAAGCTTCTTGGATGAGAAGCAGAACGTCTTCAAAGAAAAACAAGAAAGTCCAGTTGCCTCGTGAAAAAGCATCTTTGGGATAACTATGACCTGGATGGCTGAGAATATCCATAGACTTTCTGTCTTGAGTTTTTCAGTTGCCCCTCTTGTTCTAGTAGCATCTAAAGGAGAGCATTTGTACAGGTAGTCAACAGTAAAATGAATTGTTGTAAGTCAAGGACTACCTGTATCAGGATAGTGGTCTGAATGGTTATGTAAACCAGACAGTCCCTGTAGAACTTTCCTCTATATGAAAAAGAGACATAATGACTGCTTACTTTCTCCCTTACAGGGAACAGCACAGTCAGTGTTCCCAGCTTCCACCCCATAATTTTCCACTTTGGGGAAAGGGATAGAGCATTTAAAATTGAATTGTCTCTGTAGCCATTTCATATAGCACCCACAAATGCAGCTCATGTTCCTGAAAAGACCTCAGCATCTTAAAAAAAGCTTTGGTAGTAGGTAAGTTTGATACAGTTAGTCCTCAAGCAGTCCTAAGCAAGGCAGTTGATTACGTGACTTTTGCTCCATTTAAAACATTTTTTGCTGGAGTTGCTAAGCAAATCACTGAAGTTAAGTGAATTATGTGGTCATTAAGTGAATCTGGCTTCCCCCATTGACTTTGCTTGTCAGAAACCGTCTGGGAAAGTTACAAATTGTGATCACATGACCCCAGGACAGTGCAATTGTCATAAATACATGCCAGTTGCCAAGTGCCCAAAGTTTGATTATGTGACAATGGAGATGTTGCAACAGTCATAAACGGTCATGTCTCTTGTTTCAGTGCAGTAATTGCAAACGGTCACTAAATGAATAGTTGTTAAGTCGAGCATTACTTGCAGCAAGAAAATGTCTCTGAGTCTTGATAGGCAAACAGATGTGTGTTTATTCCTGTCATTTCAGCCAATTAGAGAAAAATATAAAACGCTGGCATTCCCATCTTACCAAAACATAAAACCAAAGACAGCTTATTTTAGTATATTAGTAATTTTTGTTTGGATGCTGGAGATTCACTGGTTTCCTCTTCCCATACTGTGTAACTGGAATATCTACTCTCCTGTGGATAATTTGGGTGGAGGGATTATATGTAGAGTTCTCCATGATAATGAAACATTTTATTCTCCATGTGCCAGAATTCGCTATGCAATCATTTAAATAATGGGGGGAGGGGGTTGCTTCCTCTTTGGATTGCAAATCAGAACCAATATTGGCTCATAACAAGAAGAAAAACAGCAAACAGCCAAAACACAAATATTTCAGGTGATGCAGTATCTAGCAGTGTTTCTAGCCACAAGAACTTATTCTATAAGTCCTTGAAAGCTATTCAGCTGGCAAACTCTTCTGGAGAATCAAAGGACAGGCAACCTTTTAGTCACCTTCCTGTTTCAACCGCCTTACGTGAAGATGCCCTTCAAATTGATACTGGCAAAAGATACAGGTCTCAGAGGAGTTGGACTGAATTTAAATTTCCTCATCTGCCCCCTCTCCTTTTCTGATGTAGATTTCTTCTCTGAAAACACAAATCCAGTATTTGATTTGCACGGAGCGTAGATAATACAAATGTGGAAAAGCTTGAAAGTGGTATTGTAATTGGTATTATTTAAATAAATGCCAACTGAGTAAAAGGAAGCTTAATATTTTAAACATTACATAGAAGTACGTGAGAATCCTACACATTGAAGGTGAATGTTGTTTAAAACGAATAATGAATTTCTGGCATCAGAGTGCGTAAGCAAAGATATCTCATGGCTTATTTCATTAACTGTGTTAAATGGGGGGATAAATACATGTTTTGCATTCAAAAAGTCTGGTTATCAAAATAGGGCTAGGAAGGACTTTAGTCAGAAATACTAGAGAGTGGTTGTGTTAGGAATAAAATTTTAGAGTAAAAAGTAGAGTTAAGTGACACGTACTCTGTAAAATTTCTACACGTAGACTGCAAGATTTCTACACAATTTCTTCAGGGATAATGTATTTTGTTTAAGCAGCTCTGATAAGATTGTAACCTCAGAGGAGGGGCCAAGGCGTCGGGATAGAATGTATATAATGTGTGTCTTTGTTGTGACTAGGTGTGGCTCAAATATTTATTTGGAGTCCACCACGCTTTGCAAACCTTTTGCAAACCGTTATATCCAATAAATCTCTGTTTAATTTCAACTTGCTGATTGGTGTTATTCAGAGGGCTACAATTTCTACCAACAGTTGTGAGCCTTTTTTAGGTGGATTAGTGTTTGATATGTGAAAATCACAAATATTCTTTTTTTAAAAAGTTTTTTATTTATAATACAGTTTTTTAAAAAGTGGACATAACGTAACATTCTAGTGTAAGTATTTCTAACAATTTGTTCCTCTTCTTACATATAATTCTTTATCTCTATATATACATATATATTTTTCTATACAATGTCTAATTTATTTCTCTATTTACTAACCTAAAATTATATGTATTTCTATCTTAACACTAGACTATAACCCGGACAGTCCTCCTTGATTCACACCAATAGTAGAATTTGTCCGAGATTTCGAAGTAATCTGATTCAGTCTTGTCCTTCATTTTCCTCCCATGTATAAAAAAATATGACAATTAAGTTGTCTTCTAATCCTGGAGTATTGTATCTGCATTTATTTATGACCTCATTTTGAAGGTTGAGATAGTTAACTGTTCATTGTCTATTTTTATTTCATTGGAAATCAAAGATGAAAAGATTTAAAGAGAAGCAAGATGTTCACTCAGTTAGAGATGTCCTGGGAAATTGCCTGAATTCCTGAGACTTATCAAGAAAATAGTTCAGGGTGACCTCCTGGTATGAGATTAAAATAAATAAAACTGGTGTGAAAGGATGTAATTTGAGGAGCCAGTTCCAGGTGTGGTGGGTAGAAAAAGCTGGAAACTTATACACAGCTGAGAGTGTAATCCCTGGAGATTTTTAAATGGAAGAGTGTGTTTTGTTTATTAGTCATGAGTTCATAATTTGGAAATAGTCTGCTAAATGTACAAATTGTGAGGCCAGTTTTAAAAAAAAAAAAAAGAAAAAAGAAAAGGGAATTAGGTTACGTAAATCGAGACAGCTGGCTATATTTAATTTAGAACCCAATTTATTTAGAAATTCATTATGGCACAGATTTTTTTGATCCTCTTGCTAATCCCTTTTATTGGTGTACTAGAAAAATGTCTCCCCATTTTCCTGTGAAGGATGAATATGAACATATTCTGTGCTTACAGGTAGTGAATACAAAATACTCCTCGACTTATGACCACAATTGAGCCCAAAATTTTGTAGTTAAGTGAGTTTTCTTTATTTTATGACTTTTCTTGCCATAGTTGTTAAGGGAATTACTGTAGTTGCTAAGTTGGTAACACGATTGTGCTCGTCAAAAAGTCACCAAAGGTGATCATATGACCCCAGGACACCGCAGCCATTATAAATACATGGCGGTTGTTAAGTGTCTGAATGTTGATCATGGGAATGCTGCAATGGTTGTGTGAAAAATGATCATAAATCACTTTTTTAAGTGCCATTGTAACTTTGAACGGTCACTAAATAAACGGTTGTAAGTCAAGGACTATCTATATTTGTAAAGTACCACGGCTTGAATGAAGCTGTTAATTAAAGAACCCTACATTATGCCATTAGTAAACTCTGTGCTAGGAACATATATTGGAAAGCGAGGAAAGTGAAGTACATGTTCTTTGGGTAGAAGAAAAGGAAGATTTTAGGGAGGGGCAGTAGTGTAGATCAAGATTTGGTTTATAGCAAGTAAAAGAAACATTTTCTATGATGCCTCAGCTCACTGAATGTAGCATGTGTTGATTTTAAGTCAAAATTTCAGTCTGTTCATCACAATTTCAGTCTAGTAATCTAGTAAAACTTGGAAGATTCTGCACTTGACCATTGCCTGATATTTTTGATTATATATTATTAAAAGTTAGATATAATCTGGAAAAACATTTAACAACTGTCTGTTACCTCTTGAAAGTAAGCTAAGTAAGGCTGTAATTCTGTTCTTTTTTTCTACTATTCAACTATTGTATAAATAATTAAATCAACAATAATCTGTATTTATACCCTTCTAAGATGAAGAAAAGACTTGTTGTATAAATGATGCAGCTATTTCCTCCAAAAGTTCCAGTGGAAGAATCGTGAGGACCCTTACACAATTAATATTAACACAGAAGTTGACGATTAATTCTTGAAAAGCTAAAATTAGAAATCTGGAAGTAGAGATGGCTTTTATATCGATGCGTGTCCCTCTCTGTTGTTGTAGTAGAATGTGTAAGAAGATGTCATACGTGAAATGTTGATCATGGTAGGACTATTGAGAAAAAATCTTTCTTTATTGCCAGATCTATAGAGGCATACATAAATATTTTATCTTCTTGATGCTGTCAAGACTGCCAGAGCATGCTGACTGTGCAGATTTGCAAATGCTGTGGATATTACAATCCCTTTTAACAGGTTCCTTCTTTTTGTGTTGCAACATAGAAAACAGATCAGAAAATGACTAAAAAAGAGTAAATCATTAAATAAAGTTTGTATATTATACATTATAGCTAAATTGATACTGGGTATCTGATATTAAAAATATATTTTTAATTTTTATTAATTCACATTATTATCTTTTATAGATTTTATTCTATCACATGTTGGTTAGCAGCATTGGAATTACACTATAGAATATAGAACTGTAATCATTTATATTAGGTCATTAAAATTAAACTTATTTATTGCTGTAATACCTGTGATTCTTGTAGCTTTGTATTTTATATTGGCTTTTGAATGAACTAAAGATTGTTATCTTTATTAAATAGAACAGCTGTACTTTTTGCGGTATTTCCCAAAATGGACTATAGTTTTTCTAATTGCATATCTGAAAATCTGAAAAGTCAGATAGATTATTTGAGTTGTATTGGGGAACTACTTTTAAAATAGGCCTTGCTTTATAATTTTTATGATCTCTTATTGTCAATTGCGATATGTACTATACGTTGCTGCATAAATCATGAGATTGTTGTGAAACATGTTTCTGGTTATTGATGGCTCGTCATCAATATGGCTGTGTACTGTCTGTACCAGTGATGGCATTTATCCTTGACAAATCCTTGATTATTTGTTTGGCTTCTGTTGTGGTTTTAATAGTGAGTTTTGCCTTACAACTTCTCTTTAGACCTCAGTGTTTATTCAAGTTGGTTCTTTCACAGAATGAAATTTATTAGCACCTGTATTTCAAATTCCAAACCCTTGTGGCCAAATTCTACTCACTTGGAAACTGAATAACAATCCATATCTTAATATGAATATGAACAAAATTTTTAAAGAAGATATTTTGAGACTATGCTAAAATGTTACAGGATCAATTGGGAATGCTAACCTATTTGCTGGGAATACAACTTTAAGGCCTCCAGTTTATTATTACTATTTTAAATGTTCTATATCTCATGGGATTGCCAAAACTTGAAAACTTTCAACTGTTTGAATAAGATCTCTGCAAAAATTTCAGGTAAGCAAACTGAAATGGTGGACTATTCCTCCCTTAGGCATGGAGGACTTGGTGACTTTTGGCTAGTCACTCTCTGTCAAGCCTAGACAGGGAAGTAAAACAACAACAGCAACAACAACTGTCTACCAAATTGTACTGGATTAGTCTGATAGATCAGGGCCCATAACTACCAATCAACAAAGAAGCCTTTATTATACAGATTCAGGCTGAATAATGATGGATAATGTATTTATGTATGTATGTGCCATCATGAGAGGATGCTCAGATCACAAGAAAACATTGCTGAACCCCATTAACTATTAAATGGCATTGTCTCTGAATAAACATGCATAAGATTTTACCTTAATTGTCTGAGCTCGTAGCTTGCAATTCAGGTTTCATATCAGACATGAATTCATAAGTCACTTTCTCTTAATCCACTTATTAGAAAAATAGGGACAATAATACTTTTGTGCTATGTAATGTGACTGTGGTTGCTGCTTGGCAGGGTATTCATGTCAAAATTGTTTTAAATCTTTCTCTGTAAGAATGAAAGCAAAGGATGTGAAGTACTTTTCAGATCCAGTACACTTTTGTTTATGTAGCCAAGGAAACTATATGTGTAAAGCTTACAAAGTCCATGTGGACTTTCTTTGCAGAGTTGACTCAGAAACATGGAACTGTACTCTAACTTGGCTTGATGGCAGCAAGTTAGGGATGGCTGCTTTCCATAATTAGGATAGGAATAGTTAGTTAAACTAAATGAAAAAGTGACAAGATTCACCCTTTTTCATGTGGTGTATGCGGTCCTATAAATTGCACATCTTTTCTGTTGGAAAAAAAAATCCATCCTTTGTTCAGAGAATTTTTTTTTCTAGAATAAGCATATGTTAAAATGTTAATTAAACCAAATAGCTTACAGAATTGGATACAAGTAGAAATTTAAGCACATTTTATGATTAATTTTAGGTAGCTTTTCAGTCCATTTAGTAGATTTGTATTCATTTTCTTTATTAACGAGTTAAATTGGTGAGTGCAGCTGATGGCATTGTAGCCAACATGATGTGCTGACAATGAAGCAGAAGACTTGAGGGAGATTCAATGTTTGTCAAATTGTCAATAGATATTTAAAAAAAACAATGTGAAGAAGTTGAAGCCCACTTCTTTGAACAGTCATCTTATGCTGAGTTTGGTGGAAAGCAAGAGAAAAGTGGGCAAATCCTGAATACTTGAATTTAAAGTTTCCACACTCTGTAGTTGGTTACAAATTCCACCATTGTTACTGGTGATTCCTGTTTATTTAAGTTTTCTGAGCTGAGATGGGAGAAGCAGAGGTTTTCTCTACAAAGTGAAATGATTCAAATATCTCATGAGGGTTTTAGGAGACTGTATGGGATGAGGAATTTTAAAGCTTTCGGTCTTTTCCTCAGGTCAGATGCTTTGAATACTGAGGGTCTTTGAGACACATTTTCTGTAGATATGTTAGCAGTGTGGAGTGGCAAACCCATATAAATTTTGCAAGCAAGGATATAACATTAATTTTATCATTAATCACAGCATTAATCATTAATGAAATCTCAAACCACGATCTTCTAAATCTAAAATTCTCTTATTTGTTTAACAACATCCATTCCTTCATCCAAACCTAACAGCAGACAGCAAAATACAATTTAAAAATCAGGCAGTCCCAGTCTTTTCTCTTGTTCTTTGCATCTGGGAGAATTTTATATTTAGCTTATATTTCTGCTGCCGTATAAATCTGCTATGTTGCCTCTATTTAAGTGGTGCATAAGTTGTCAAAGCAGGTATTGTCTGAAATAAGGTTATTGTAAACAAGTCATTCATTTATACTGTATAAATTTTTCTCAACAATGACAACAGTAATTTCCCCCACCTTAATAAATCCTTTAAGAATTTGTGCCATATGTGGTTTTGTCCAATATCTTTCCATTTTATAAAATAAAATTCATTGGGGTTTTTTTGCAAAACATGTTCAAAATGCTTATAATAAGTTGATAATCATGATTTTCCATTGAGTTCTAAGTGTTCTTTTTTCAAATTTTTAATTCCATGATTAAAGCAACAGAAAACTATAAATAGAATGTTTTAATATGCCATCAGATTTGCTACAGCTGCAAATCTGTCCTTCTACATGTATTTCAGTTCTTATTTTTCAACTTTTCAAAAGACTTTACATTTCAGTAACTCTGATAAAGAATCCTTTGATTCGACACCACTTTTTAGATATTTTGTATATTCGAGTCATGTAGATTTTCCAGTTTTGTATGATTGATGAAGAAAAAGTCCTGTAGAAGTGTCCACTTTCTTTCTTTCTTAATGTTTTCTCATAAGTGTAGGGTTTATTTTTCCCCCCAGATTAATCATGTGTTGATCCTGTAGGACTTTCTGCATATCAACAAAAATGAATTTTCCCTCCATAAAACAAATGGATAGCAAGTGAATTAGGTTATCAAAAGTAGAAATAAAGAATAATAATACAGATTTAAGAAAATTTATTAATAGAAATAGATAAAAGATGTTTGGAGAGAATTACATGGCAATCAAAAGAGTTATACATATTTTTCTAGTAGACATAAACATTTTACAAGAATAGGATTATATATTTGTAACATCGGAAATATTATCTAAAATAAAGATATATGAAGATGTTATACCTAAATAAGTGAAAATTGTGAGCACTTTAATATTTCCATCAGTCCTATTTAATTTTAAGAAACAATCTGATCAAAAGTAAATCTTCTGAGTTTTGCTGTGTGGGCTGGTGAGCGAGTAAATGTTGGCTGGACTAGACTGGGAAGCATGTTGGGGTGGAGAGAGAAGACAGTTGAGTAAATGTACGCTGGCTGGGGTGAGCTGTGGTGACTGAGGTTTCCTGGAGCATCACAAGGAGCCCCAGAACCGTGTCAGGCTGTCGGGCTGCAGGACTTGGGTTTGGCTAGTCCAAAGACAAGAAGAAATAGGGGTGACATGACCATTTGTCGGCCGTGACCAGGGGGGCGTTCTATCAGGTTCGCCTGATTTACCAGTTGCGTCCTTTTCTGGACCGGGACGCTTTGCGCACAGTCACTCAAGCTCTCGTCACCTCCCGCCTGGACTACTGTAATGCTCTCTACATGGGGCTCCCTTTGAGGAGCACCCGGAGACTTCAACTGGTCCAGAATGCGGCCGNGATCTCCTTACTTTCCGCCGCGCCCTCAAGACATGGCTTTTCCAGCAAGCGGGCCTGACCTAGGGAGGATTTTACTTAGGGATGATTTTAAGAATAATTTTAATAGGAATAACAGCTTCTAATATTTGGTTTTTAATTTGGTTTTATAGGGGTCTATATTTTTTGTATCTTGTATTTGTACTTGTTTTAATATGCTGTGCACCGCCCTGAGTCCTGCGGGAGAAGGGCGGTATATAAATTAAATTATTATTATTATAGTAGTATTCCAGGATTTGAGGAGCTGCCACAAAGAAGAGGGGTCAGATTATTCTCCAAAGCAGCAGAGGGCAGGACAGGAAATAATGGAAACTAATCAAAGAGAGAAGCAACCTGGAATTAAAGATACACTTCCTAAACAGTAAGGATGATTAACCAGTGGAACAGCTTGCCTTCAGAAATCGTGGGCACTCCATCACTGGAGGTTTTATTTCACTTATCTGAAATAATAATAATAATAATAATAATTTAATTTGTACCCCGCCCTTCTCCTCACCGGACTCAGGGCGGCTAAAACCACAGTACAATAAATATCCATTAAAACCAAATTAAAAGAAAATATTTGAAAAGGCCAATCGTTAAAATTACCCTTAAAATTACCCTTAAAAACCCCACTAAAATTCCCTAGGCCAGACCCGCTTGTTGAAAAAGCCATGTCTTTAGGGCGCGGCGGAAGGAGGGGAGATCCGGGATCACTATAGGTTCTCCAATTTGAGCAGGAGACTGGACTAGAAGACCTCCAAGGTCCCTTTCAGTTCTATTCTATTCCGTCAGGTCTTTCTTGGATCTCTTAGTGCCCTCAAGGAAGGATACAGGGTGACTAAAAGGGCATATATGGGGTAGGGGAGGTAGGCTAAGGGTAGGAGGGATAAAAGTTGAAGTGCCCTTTCAGTTGTAAGTGTAGACAGGCTGTCAAGCACCCAAAATGTGATCATGTGACCTTGGGGTGCTGCAGTTGCCATAACAAGGGTCATAGGTTTTCAGTGTGGTCTCTGAACAAATGGTGACTAGTACTAAATCTTTCTCCCCTGATATTTGTTTTCCACATTATATCTGCTATGCTTTTTTAAAAAAAACCCTACTTAAAAACAAAAATATGTTTTTAAAGACAAAATTTAGACCACATTCTCTGAAGCTGAAGAAGATCCAATATGAATTAGGAAGTGTTAGGAAGGATTTAAGGAGATTATTGTAAGAGTGTTGCTCACAAAAAAGCACCACACATTTCCTAAACTGTGAACCAAGAGGCTGCAGTCTTTGAGGAAGAATGGGAAAACAGAAGCAAAGTGCAGAGGAAAGAGGTTTATTTTGAATTGGAAACAATAACAGTTTTTTAAAAATAGAATCACTGTCTAAGGCAAAGTTCAGTGGGATTGCACCTAGAGCAGACAATTAGTTTTAAAAACACCCACTTGGCTCAGATTGGTGTGGATTTGAGAGTATATATGCATGTATGATTGTATTTGGGGTGTATGTGTGAAAAAGTGCAGATACCCAATCCACTTTTTTACTTTGGCTGTGCCTATTTGCTATGTATGCAGATGTTTTCAAAGAGTTAGATCTTGGACAGAAAGATATTCATCTTCCTGGTTATGTAGCTTCAGATCCCTAAACTTCCCTCCTTCTTGCAGTGGATCTCTTCATCTCTCCTCTTTCTCTAAATCCCTGTCTCAAAATATTAATGCAGTGGATAATTGGGTTCAGTTTTGGATTCTCTAGATGACTTGTTGTGTGTGCTAATCCTCACAGAGACATCTGGAAAAGTGCAGGGTTAGCAGTGGCCTTTGATCTGGATTATGGAATTTGAAAAAAAAAATACTTCAGCAGTCATGCAAATCATCTTTGGTTGATTCCTAGAATGGGTGCTGAATTGGCTTTTCCCCCCCAGCTATTGTGTGGGGTTGCCATTTTTCTAAACTCTCAGTGCTGGCAATTGTTGCCCCACCACATCTGGAGGATATCAGATTGCAAAAGCCTGCCTTACTGTTTTAAAAAGCTACTGCTATTACTCAATGGAATGGATAGGACTCTCTGTGTTCTCTAAAATATAAAGCATTCTAGTGGTGGAAGCTTAGTGGTGTTAATTCTCCCCCCCCCCCCCCAGTTTCCTAATCAAAAGAGGTAATTCTGTTGTTCTTTTTTTTCTCTTTAAGAAAAATCCAGCTGATGCTTACTATTGAAAGTCCATGAAAGCACTCCTAAAGTGTCTTTTGCCATTCTGTTCTTTGACTTTTTTTTAGCTAACTGTCTTAAGACATTTGTTGTCGGCAGCAACTGCTGAGAATTTGTTGAAAAACACACTTTTTTTGGGGGGGTGGTAGACAATTGGACCTAAGTCTACCGTGACACAGCTTTAAACTTTATTAAGTCTATCTTGGACTCTTCTTTCCTCTCCGAAGTTAAATGGAAGAAAGCTTTGGCAGTCGCCCTGCTGTGAGCTTGATTGATGCAGACAACATCTGAGGGACTTTTGTTTCCCTGCTTGCTCTTCATGAGTGCATAATGTGTGAATACTCATATAAGGTCAGCCCTTATCCCATGTAATCTAGGCCTGAAAGCAGATCAAGAGTGACAGTCATACCCCATAAGTGAGAACACAAATCATCCATTGCAGACTTTTGAAAAAGTTGTGAGGTTGTGTTTCCCCCCCCCCTTCTCCTTCCATCTTGGAGACGGGTGGGAGGGGAGTGACCCAACTTCTTTCTGAAAAGAAAGAGAATAACATGCTTGGAATGTAATACTGCTCATTCAAGGCAGATCTGGGGGAATGGGAGGAGGGGATCTTTTCTTTTCTTTTTTTTTTGTAACAAAGTATTAGTCTTTTCACTGGAAGGTTCAAGGAACTTTTTGGTTTTGGGTTGTTCCTGGCTAGTGACATGGAATATTGCAAATTGGGAATGGAGTGGGGAAAAGAACTGTTTTATTTGAAGTTGGGGAAAGAAAAACTAATTGAATTTTCTTTCAGAATGATTGGGGGGGAAAAAACTTGGGTGGATTTTTATTGTTTTGGTTAACCAATCAACAGAATATTTATGTTTTTTGATCCTCTATAATGCATCTTGGGGAAAAAAATCATTTCTATGGGATCTGGCCTGATTTTAAAGCAACACAGGCATGGATAAGGGCAGGAAAACTATCCTGATTACCCCTGCAGCCAAGTTGATATATAAAAATAGTCAACTCTTTTTATATCCTCTTTTAGGACATGGTAATTTGGTCATTGATTGAGATAAAGTGATTTAAATTTGAATTGGGTAAATATTTCTATTTGGAAAAGGCAAAGTTTGAATGCAATTTGTAGCTGGGTTCATCATCATCATCACCATCATCATCATCATCATCATCATCATCATTATCATTATTATTATTATTCATCACACAGTCAGCCAGATGTTCAGACTGGATTTGGCATTTTTGTCTACCTATCGAGTCCTTACCAAGGACCTGGGATAAGCAGATGTGGATGTTTGATGGTATTACAGATCTCGTTGCAGGATGGAAGCAGTTCCTAGTAAGGCTGCCTTTTGCAATTGACTAATGAGGAATTTGTCAATGCCAATGGTGTTCAAGTGATGCTCCAGTTGTTTTGGCATTGCACCCAAGGCACCTATTACTATAGGTACTACCCTTGCTTGCCTTTGCCACAGTCTTTCTATTTCTATTTGTAGGTCTTTGTATTTTGTTATCTTCTCCAGTTCTTTCTTGTCTATTCTGCTATCTCCAGGCACTGCCACGTCCACTATCCAGACTTTTTTGTCTTTCTTATCGACAATTGTTAAGTCCAGGGTGTTATGTTGCAGGTGCTTGTCTGTTTGAATTCTGAAGTCCCAGAGCAGTTTAATTTTATCATTTTCTATGACGTTCTCTATTTTATGATCCCACCAGCTTTTGCTTACAAGCAAATGATATATTTTGCAGATCTTCCAATGTACCATTGTTGCTACTTTGTCATGCCGCTGCTTGTAGTCAGTCTGTGCGATCTTCTTGCAGCAGCTTACCAGGTGGTCCACTGTTTCTTCAGCTTCTTTGCATAGGCGGCATCTTCTCAATTTTGACTTTGTATGCATTTATCCTTAAAGTGTGGTCTTGTGCAGCCAGAATTAGTCCCTCGGTCTCTTTCTTCAATTTTCCTGCTCTTAGCCATCGTCAGGTCTTGTTATTATCTGCTTTCCCTGCTATTTTTTTTAATGTACTGGCCATATAGTATTATATTGTATTATTATTATTATTATTATTATTATTATTATTATTATTATTATTATTATTATTATTATTATTATTCATCACACAGTCAGCCAACCTTTCAGATTGGATTTGGCATTTTTGTCCACCTATGAAATCCTTCCCAAGGACTTGGGATAGGCAGATGTGTTAAAGGTATTGTTGCAGGATGTGTAAGCTGTTGAGTAAAGCTGCCTTTTGTAATTAACCAATGGTAATTTTGTTGATGCTAATGGTGTTCAAGTGCTCCAGAGGTTTCAGGATTGCACCCAGTGTTCCTAATACTATTGGTATCATCTTTGCTTTCTTTTGCAAGATTCACTCTATTTCTATTTGCACGTCTTTATATTTTGTTATCTTCTCCAATTCTTTCTCTTCTGTTTTGCTGTCTCCAGGTACTGTCACATCCACCATCCAGACTTATTTGCATTTATTATTAGTAATATGCTTCATTCTACAGTCAGTCAGATGTTTATATTGGATTTGGCATTTTGTTATTATCAAATTTATTTCCCTCCTGTCTTGTGGTTCAAGGTTGATATTATATTAAGCCATGGTTTCTTGAAATATTCTTTATAGAAAATGTCACAATTGTTTGGGTTGGCACAACATCTTAAGTCAAATCAAAGAAACCGTATTAAGATCATAATAGATAAAATGTCAAGGAAATACAATTTTTATATATATACAGAATCTCATTCATTTCCCATGGTTTTTCTTTTTTCAGTATGCATATTCAAAGTCAGGAAAAGTAACTCCATGGATGTTTTGATTTTTTAAAATTAGTGGCTAGCCATTTAACAACCAATATTTAACTAGACTAGATATATACTGGAATATTTTATACGTGCTAATCTGAAATCTCTAATCATTTTCTTTCCTATCTTATTTTTCATTCAGAAACAAAGAACAGTATATTTACTATTGCCTTGCCTTATATTTCCAATTACAATAATCCTATGTGGTTGGCTGGGCTGAGAGTAATTAGTCTGGTGTCAGCCAATAATATCAAAGTGGATTCGAAAATAGGTTTTCCCACTTTAGGTTCAACATCTTAACTCTGCACCATTGTCTCTATATGTAATCAACAAAATTGGGTTTTTTTTTGTGAAACAAGCTAACATTAAAAAAAAACAACAACCCCAGAACCAATCATTAACCTGTACAGAATTTCTTATGATTTACTGGTTTCCATATCAGTGAAAGAATAGTAATATTCAGTTCTTGGTTTATGCCATTTTTAATGCTCTCAGACCTTTATAATACAAGAAAATACAATCTAGGGTAATTAGAAATAGGAAGGTAGAGTTCACCACTGATAGGATTAAAAAGCATGGAAACAATGATGATTCTTCATTTATATATAATTTTAAAGACTTTTATTGATCAAATCTCCTTACAGAATTTAATATTTGTCCTAGCAATATGTAATTGAATGATGTAATGTAGATAATATCAAATTTAAAAAATCTAAAAACTAAGAAGTCTTCTTATAAATCTGGCATAATTAGAGTAGTTTCACATATTTATTTTGAATTGTGCTGCTGTTATATATAGGGCCCTAAGTATTCATTTAGATGAAGTCTGACTTTCTAATTGATCTAGGGTTATGAAAACAAAAATAAAATGAAATAAAATTGGATCCTCCCAATAGAATTCCTTAAGCTTCTTACAGTTCAGCCAACTTGTTTATTCTGCCAAGGAGGCAAGGTAGTATCATGTCAGAACCATCTGTATATATTATTTTGGATAAAGGGTGGAGTCATATGTAATATTAGGGTAATTTTATTAGAGTTATCTTCTTCAGTAGCATTACTATCTTTTTTAAAATTGTTAAAATCCCTTAAATATGAAACTTATAACCATAAGTTGTTATGATGTTGCCTCCTTAAATCAGTTTTCCTTCCAATCTGTTGTGCCTTAAACTTTAGGTCACTGAAGTTTAGCAGAGTAAGTTACTAAGTAAGTAGAAATGTAGGTACAAATGCACCATATGTTTTTATCCATATGGATGTCTTGCCCCCTTTCCTTTTTTTCAAAAAGGTATGTCAGTGGTTGACAAAAACCACCTTTTTGCAAACTTTCTACAGTGGTGACTACTTTTGGAAAAAAATTCAAAGTGATTTTGAAACAAAGCAGACACACATTCAAGATACATTAAGAACTGTCATAGAATCACTTTCGTGACATGAAAAATGTTGTAAGATAGGGCACAGATTTGTGGAAGATGATTGAGAAAACAGTTTTCAAGTATCTCCAGATGAAATCACACCTGCTCAAAAATAAAAAGGATCAACATGACGAATGGTTGCCCGTATGCAGTCTATAGTTTGTTCCAAATTTTCAATTTAAAAATTGCATGCCCTTTATAGAATTAAGTATATACACTCTTTCCAGAAAGCTACTGTTGTGTGAATTTTCCTTAGCATGTTTAGACTACACAAGTCCTGATCATATGAATGGAGCCTTGAATGAATGAACAAATGTAATTAATGTGTACAGAATTCTGTTGCTGGCTTTTTAAAAAATCATATAGTATTCATTAGTTGATGATTGGCATATGAACCAAATACATACTCGAGGTTTGAACCAGAAGGATTTACTTTCTCCTTCAGATTCGATCCTATACCACAATATAGGTTTTTTTTAAAGCAAATTGATGACTTGATATTTATGCCTTAAGTTCTTAGTATGTGCAGCAGCATATAATTTAAGGGTTAAGATAGTGTTCTATAACTAAATGAACAGATATGACATATGTGATTCATTGGGTTCTTTCTGCAAGATGGAATTTTCCTGAAAACACTGTAGTGATATTGGCAGGAGTCTAGTTTAAGATGAAATGTAAACATAAAGGTAAAGGTCTCCCCTGTCCAGTTGTGCCTGGCTCTAGAGCAGGGGTCCTCAACCTTGGCCACTTTAAGACTTGTGGACTTCAGCTCCCAGAATTCCTCAGCCAGCTTTGCTGGCTGAGTAATTTTGGGAATTGAAGTCCACAAGTCTTAAAGTGGCCAAGGTTGAGGACCCCTGCTCTAGAGGGTGTTGTTCATCTCCATTTCTTAGCCGATGGAGCCAGGGTGGTCTGAAGACATTTCCATGGTCATGTGGCCTGCATGACTTTAAGCCAGAGGTGCACAGAACCCTGTTACTTTCCCACCAAAGTGGTACCTATTTATCTACTTGCAGTTGCATGCTTTCGAACTGCTAGAGGCTACGTGCTAAATTCCAAGTTATTTTCTTGGTGTTTCATTTTTTTTACAAGGAGTAAAATAGTAAGCCTTTTTTTTCCCTTGTAATCCTTGACTGAAGTAGCAGCGCTATGCCACTCTAGCAATGTTCTCCAGAGAAATAAATGAGAAAGTTTGTGTTTTAACATAGTGCAGTATAAGAACATTAAACTAATTACGATCACTAAACTAATGGACCTAGATGAAAAATACGATTTAATTTATTTATTAGTTTTATAACTCTTTTCTATAAGAACTCAAGATGACTAATATGGCGACTTCCTTCTTGTTATCTCCATGGCAGCAACCCTGTACATGGACATGTCTGCAGGTGGGGTCAAGGGAGTTTGAAGGGAGAGCAAGTGACAAAAGGAGCAATGGTACAATGCCATCTGGGGTGGGCTTGTATTGGGATGGAGCATCTGTTATTGAGAGAAAATAATTTGATCCTGTAGATATTTATGCATATAAGCTTTGTTGGGCTGAACAAGAGAGTGGGACTGGCTCAGACTCCCACTGAGTATCAATGGATAAGGGTAGATTTGAATCTGGGTCTTTCCACCCTAGCCCAATACTTTAACTATAGATCCCTTACCAAAGGATAAACTCCCACTGATAGAATGGAATTTGCTTCTAAGTAAATATGTACAAGGTTTTGGGATGAGACTGGGTTACATGCATAGGACAGAGCAGCCTGTTGCCCTCAGTGGGCTTCAAGCTGCTGTAGAGACTTATAAGAAAGATTTGATTTATTTATTATTGTTCCTTTTGAGGAAGTGTTAGAAAAGGGCAATTGCCAACGTAATACATTCAGTGAAACAATATTTTTTTAAAAAAAATTACAGTTACATTTGTGGAGAGGAATAAAATAGACCTATTTTTGTTTCTGGATAATCCCTGGCAGAAGTATGTATTCTGTTAGAAACGATGTGTTAGATTTTTGAAGCAGCATGGCTTTGTTTTGTGAACATAAGTGTGAAATTGATAAGGGAGCTGAGATTCTCTCTTTTTCTCTCTCCCTCCCTCTCTCTCTCTCTCTCTGTCCTGTTTTGCTCAACTTCTACATTTACATGAATTCCCTGTGTGGGCAGCAATCAGTCCATGCTCCTGTGTCAGGAATCCAGTCCTGCTTAGAGTCCCACTGCCCTTTTGTTGTCCTTCCTGCAAGGGTGATCAGTTGAGGACTTTGTGGTGACAGAACCAGTTTGTAACAGGCTTGTCTTTCAACTTCTCTTCTTTAGGCTCTGCTGGCACAACTCATCTGAATTGCTGAGAGGCGGGAGCAGGAGAGCTCTCTGCGAACTGAGCAAGGGAAAAGAAAGGGACTACGAGCTGCTGCCGCCGCTATTACTGCTGCTGCTGCTGCTGCTGCAATGAACTGGCTAGATGAACCAAATTGGCAACTTCACATTTCCTTCCTTGTGCTGCTCTCCATTCACACGAAGGGTAAGAAGATAAAATGCTCTGCAATGTATCTCTGATAGGGTGTAGAACATCTTGCTATGAAAAGTGCAACTGAGGCAGAATATCCGAGCTTCTTGGGTGTTTTTTTTTTTTAAAGATTTGTGTTCAAGGTTTCACAAGGTAAATGGTTTATAGTGTGGCGCATGGAAAGGCTTAATTTAGAAATAGATGGATGTTATACTTGCAGGCCGCTCCTTTGTTTTTCTGTCTTTTAAAAATACTGCTCTGTGGTTCCTTGAATAATATTTCAAATAGAATTATGCAGTGCTCCAGAGAGCACTTTCAAAATCAGTAGCAAGTGATGCTTAATGTTGCCATTTTAAAAGAGCTATTGGAAAGAAGAAAAAAAGGCAGTATTAAGAGATTTGGGCTCTTTGCATTTTTAGGGTACTGTAGCTAATTAATGCAAATGACACTTAGGAAACAGGAAACTTTTTTTTTCGTAGAAGCACTGAAAAATGACTGAAAAGGAAGAAAGAGAATTTAATGATCTCTTCTGGGATCAAATGTTTGATGTGCTTAAAAAATCTAGAGACATATATAGCAGAAGAAAGCAAACAGATTGATTTAAATAATATTAGTAATTAGTACATCTCCATGAAGTCAGTTATATACACAGCTGTGGAGTTACTCTGGTCAAAAATGGAACCTTTCTATTAATTTGAACAATATTGTTTAGCTAAACTTAACTGGTAGTTAAGAAATTAATTTTCAAAGCTTTATGTAACTTACAGTGGGATACAATCTTTTGACATATTGAAATCAATTAATTTGAACATATCCAGCTCTCACAGTTGTCTGGTAGCAAACTAGTGTCTTAAATATACCACTTTGGATTATGAAGGTTTACCTTACATGCTCTTTGAGGATACATTGCCTGTATTTACACAAAACCCTGAAATAGGGTGACATGAGTTTCAGGCATATGCATATCCTTCACTATGTGTGGCCAAATTCGGGAACATCCACTTAAGTTTTAGTTAAATCACCTTTGTCTTCCTATCCCACCTGCATAGTAGCAGATTCTGAAACTAAGAGCTCTAGAAGTACCTTAATGAATGGAACAACTCATATTTTACTTGTAGAATTATCTGGCTGTTATCCAAGGTAGAATCCCACACAAGGAGGAAGAATTTTCTATACTCGCATAGATAAAACAATCCAAGGAATTGCTTATGGAAGATAAATTCAGCTTTCATAGATCAGTCATTTTTTTTGGTCCATTCTTGGCCCTCAGTATTTCTCCAATTTTTTTTTTACCTGTGGCCTCCTTCTGACCTTATTTTTCTCCTGTGTCCCTCCCCCGATCCCCCCTCCTGTGCAGGTCCCATTCTGGTGAAAAAGATCAGCACTTACACATTTAATGTAATGTATTAGTTGAGTAATGTGAGTCTTGGGACAGTAACGGCTGTGTATTCTAGCTTAAACAAAATGGTATTTGCAGTATAATGCATTTTAATGTTTGGTGGTCCCCATGGCACTTGCCATGCCCTCCCATTACATGCTTTTCACGTGTACCCCTTGAAATATCCTTGTTTTCCCATGTTATTGAGGAAGTTCCAGGGTCACTTTTGAAGAATTAAAGACTTAAACAGATTTTGGATAGTTTATATTCCATTCCCAGATGCATACAGCTCTTCCCACCTTAAAATGCAGATTCTTAATGGTTTGGCTGATTCTCAAGGGAAATAGATCTGTACTGAGATACGAACATCTGTAAGGGTGTGGAGAGATTTATGCAGGAAACCTGCAGTGAACTGCTGAAAGACTAATACTGACAATGTTTCCATCCAAAGGAACTGAATATTGTTTTTTGATTAGAATATTAAAAATGGGAAACATGAGCAAAACTAAAACAAATATGAATACAGAGTCTGAACTAAAATGGTATCTTTCTTTTCCTTTTCCTGAGTCTGTGCATAAAGCATATAGACAGACCTTACTTTCATCTCTACTTCAGTTATTAATATTATCCAGGTATTTTACAGGGCAGTAAGGCTATGAAATTCATATCCATTATTCAGATTGTCCAGAGAGCAGAATATCTCTATGTTTCTATTTCCAGGTTTTTTAAAATAAAATAAAAGCAGGAAGATTGTTCTCTTTCCAGGTTTAATCAAATGATATTTTATGCTATGTAGAAATATGCCATTTGGCACTTACAAAGCCCTAATTATTATCTTCAGAAAAATCCTACTTACTCAGAAAAATATACTTATTCGTATATCTTATCCAAGAGCAGGAGATTGTTTTGCATCTCAAATGGGTGATCTTGTTTATTTCAAACAAGATTAAAAAACACTTGATGTACACATTGCCCATGGCCAAACTAAACAAGAAACTAAGTGTGTATGGATTTTCCTTGAAACCCTGGAAATGGTTGATGCTTGTCCTTCACAGGATTTTCTCAACTGAAATGAAGATCTCTGAGCTTCTATTGGCTTCATTAGAGAAAATATATATAGTTGTAACTTTTCCGTAACAAATCAAGTAATAATTTTGTTGAGTTTTATTTATATTGGGAAAATAAAGGAAGAGGGAATAGATTGTAATCCAGTTTCCTCACAACAACAGCCCTGTGAGGTGTGGTTGGGCTGAAAGAGATTGACTGGCCCAAAGTCATCCAGCTGGTTTTAATGGCTAAGGCAGGACTAGAATTAATGATTCTTCTGTTTTCTAGCCAGGTGCCTTAACCACTAGACAAAACTGACTCTCAACTAGGCACACTACTTTTTTACACATTCATTAATTCATAAAAATAATATATGAAGAGGAACTTCTAAGTCAGGGCTTTTCAACCTTTTCACCCATTGTACCACTTTTGGGATATGGCAAAATCCGAGTACCACCAGTCGCCTAGCAAGGTGTCAAAATCATGATGACCAAAAAAAAGGGAAAAAAGTGATAAAGTACAGGTAGTCCTCGACTTACAACAGTTCGCTTAGTGACTGTTTGAAGTTACAATGGCACTGATAAAAGTGCCCCCCAAGCCACAGCCAAGCAAGACACCTGCCTGCCCATCCGGCGGCGCTCTTCCTCCTGTCCGAGGTTTTCATTGTTGTGAGCATTTCTGTTGAGGATTGGCAGCGAGGGTGGTGTAGGGGGGTGTTTGGGTTTTATTCCCCCCGTCTGCTGGGTGGTTGCAGCAGGTTTTGGTCACTTCACATGACCCTGAGACACTGTGATCGTCATAAATATGAATCAGTTGCCAAGCATCTGAATGTAAATCACAAGACCCTGGAGATGCTGCAACATTCCAGCTGATTGGCGCTTCTTCTGGGCTCAGCAGAAGCGCCAGGATCAGCGCCGAGCTCCAGCTGGAGCCTGGTGTTGATCCTGCTGCTTCCACTGAGCCCTGACAGTCCCGAAGAAGTGCTGATCCTGGCACTTCCGCTGAGTTCTGATAGCCCTGCAGCTCCAGCCATCTCTCGCTCAGGCTTGTGCAGTGCTGCCACCGGTTCAGCTCATTCCCCTCCCCCACTACCACTTTTCTAGGATGGTCGCGTACCATCTGCCAGGTACCAATGTACCACAGGTGGTACCCGTACCACTGGTTGAAAAGCCCTGTTCTAAGTAAATACAAGTTAGTGTCCCTAGGTAAGAAGAAAGCTGAATTTCAGATTATGAGGTCTACTTGGAAAAGACTCAGAGAATATAATGATCAGCTTGTGGATAAGCTATTTAATTCAGTTGAGCTGTTGAAGATATAATCATATATCTTAACCAGTTTCTTCCCTCTCTCTTTGAACTTAAGTTGAAGAAGTGTTAAGAGACAGTTTATTGCTTCAGTACCTTTTAAGCTACGTCCAAACTCACTTTTGAAGTGAATTTGGGAATGGGGGCTTAGTAGCACTCTTTTTTTGGATTTGTGTTGTACCTTTTTTATTGTTCACAATTGTTCCACTTTATCTCACTCTTTCTTGTTTACCCAGATGCTTTTCTACAAAGCAAAGACAGTTGGGTTTGATGCTAGTAAAGGAGTCACAGGTGACACATCTATTTCAGCCATCGTTTAAAAATCTCTCCAAAATAGGTCACATAACTAAAAGTACAGATGGTAATTATTCATAAAGAAAACCTGTAGACCCAGTAAAATTCAATTAATACATATTGTAAGGTAGAAAAAAACTTATAACTCGATTAAGATTGTTGGTGTTTGGGGATGGTAAGGATCAAAATGGATTTTGCAAGTGACAGAGATGTTTTTTCATTCCTCATGGGGACATAAAAATATCTAAAATATTGGGTTCTTGTCCCACTCAATTTTAGAAGGCATCTGTTATCATGCCATATAAACCTGATTTTGCCCTTAAGTTAAGGGAAGCTGCTCATCTCTGTTCAGGAGCAACCATAAATTATTCTGAGTGTCTCCATGACAAGAGTTGATTTGACTTTTAAAATGATTCTAAAACTCTCTCTGCTGACTCCCATCTGTTACATACAACTACATAAACTAGTTCAGCTACATAAAGAGCAAAATATGGCTCTTAATTTGTCCAGATAAACTCAGTGAACATAGAAGAAAATAAACATTGCCTTGATTTGCATTATGAAAATCCTATTCTGGGTTGTGTTTTGGGGTTGGTGATCAGTTAAAAGGATCCACTGTCTTACAGCTGCTCTTTCCTTAAATTTACTATTCCTGAGTAATTCTATACGGAAATGTAAAAAATAACTCTGCAAGCTAAACACATACTTTTTATTTAATAACTTACTTCTCAATATTGTGATTGTCCAAATTCATTGGAACTGCTATTGCAAAATTTTGGGAGTTGTAACTCAAATGTTACTAGGGCTACTAAATTTGGGAAGATGATCTGAAACTCTGGCTAGGTAGATGTATATCATGAGAAAAAGTCAGGTTGGAACAATAGTCAGAATTCCATGAATCCAGATCAGGAATCTCTTGTTTAATAATAGTTAACAAATTGGGATAGTAAAAATAGGTCACTTGGGTTTACTAATTAATCTGGCTTGTTATCCTGGTATGAACCCAGAGTTTCCTTCCTTAATACAAATTGGAAATAAAAATCCTTGGCAAAATTCGCTTAGCAAAAAATGGGAGAGACTAAAGAGGAATGTTTTGTTTTACTACTCATTGTGGCTCAGTTACTCATGATACTGTAAGTTTCAAACAGTGACCAAAATCAGACTAATAATTTGTTGCTTTGTGGCACATTTTAAAATAATACTTCATTTCAGAGTAAAATTATCCTAGATGTCAAATTACAAATGTAGTGGAAATCTCATTAGTTGGGACAGATAGGTTATCCCTAAAAGGAATTTTTGAATATTTAGAACTGGTAAATTATCTTGGAAAGATAATGGGTTCAGTACATATAGTAGTTTTAATGCTCACCATAGGTGATTCAGTGGCTCAGCGGTTAAGATGCTGGGCTTGTTGGCTAGAAAGCTGGTAGCCCAGATTTGAGACCCAAGGGCCACATGACCGAGTGAGCACCTGTCCTTGCCCCAGTTCCTGCCAACTTAGCAGTTTGAAATCATGAAAATGCAAGTAGATAAATAGGTACCACTTAGGCGGGAAGGTAACAGTGCTCCGTGACATCATGCTGGCCACATGATCATGGAAATGTCTTTGGACAACCTGGCTCAATGGCCTTGAAACGGAGATAAGCACCACTCCCCAGAGTTGGCAATGACTAGTGGAGTAAAATCTGCAGGGACTCTTTTACCTCCTCCTAATGTTCAGCATGGTAGATCTTGGCAAATGTATCTATTATCCCTTGGAGAAATTTCCAAAAACTTGGTATTGTTTTTCATTGCTTTTCCCTTTTTGCTGTGAAAAGGATGCAGTATTCCAAGACAACTTCTTAATTAGGGTATGCTTTTTCACATTTTTTCATAGGACAGAGCTATTCGTGTTTTATAATAATTATGTTTATTACTTACAGAATACTGCCCATAACTGGTAGTGTACAAAAATGAAGATAACAGGTCCCTAACTGCAAATCCATAATCTAATATTCCAGGCTCCCTTATTTTAATTGTCTGGCAACATTTGACAAGTTTATTACTAAATTTTTATAATCACTTCTAAAATATTATACTAAGTGGATACTTTAAACTGATATATTTAGAGTTAAATAGAAGTTGGTCTCTCATTATATTATCTAAAAAGCTTGTCTTTCTTTCTCGGTTGTCATGTTCCACAAAACTAATAAATATGTTGTTTTGTGTAAGACTGCTGTCATGTTGGTGTATTGCTTGAAAAGAATGTAAATTATTCTAAAACCTCAAACATTTAACTTTCTTGGGGTGGAGGAAGCTAACACTTTAGTCAGTCCTTCCAGAATTTGGCAGTTACTGCATATCCTGTAGAGAAAATATTTAGAAGGTTAAAGCTGCAATATGTTTTGCTTATCTCAACTCCTGGAGACAATAATCCGAGGAGCTTTAGGGTCAGCAGAACAGAAGAAAATCAGTAGCATTTGAAGGGCAAGTTTCAAGGTAGCATAACTGCAGTGAGATATCTCTCAACACATTATTTTCCTCTGAACTTTATTTCTCCAAGCTGAACTTTTAGGTGATATGTAACTTCTTTCTTAAGGAAGAGAACACATCATTGGGAAGGAAGGAAATCAGGATCTTGTTTTACACCTCAAATCACTCTTCTACATAGGTTAAAGTGGGTTATTACATTCATGCACTTGTATGCGTTTCTTGTGGCCAGTGTAATGCAGCTCAGTTCTGAAGTATGAGATGTAGGTAGTTCTGGACTTATGACCACAGTATGGTCATAACAGAATTTCAGTCGCTAAGAGAGGTGATCATTAAGCAAGTCATCTATGACTAGGCTCAATTTTACAATCATTTTTACTACAATTGTTAAAACAATTCACATGGACATTAAGCAAACACAGTTTCCCATTGCTTTCTCTTGTTGGATGTGGGTGGGACAGTTCGGTACTCTGCAATCATCATAAATGTGAGCCACTTGCGAACACCTAAATCCCAATCTTAACAAAAGGATTACTTCTTTTAAATTAAAAAAAAAACCTGGCACATTGCAGAGAACAAGAACATTGCTAATCCAATCAAATACTGCTTTAAAAAAAAAAAAAAAAAAAACTAAATTCCCATCCTTTGCACTTCTGAAGTTTGGGGGACCCAGAGCAAAGCTGAAATATAACAATGTACAGTAGTTTGAATGCACCTATCCTGTGTTTAGATTTTCAGATTGTCTTAAACACTTATCTGGGAGTAAATCCTATTGGAGCTTACTTTTGTGTAAGTGGGATATGTGTATGGAAAGGAATGAATTGGGTTTTGGAAAGAAAATCATCTGGAGCCTCTGCTTCATGACTGACCATTTGACTGATTGAGCTGAACTTCAAATGTCCTTGCTGTACTAGAGCTTGGCTGCATTTCTCTTAGAGTTGACCTGAATGTTTGCCATTTCAGGTTTTGGTTGAAATAAACTGTTTGAGGTGACTCACTGGTTCACTTCATCCAGTGGATACATTTTCCTCATACATGAGGAGAATTAATAATTTGAAGGAGAATGTTGTTTTTTTTCAAATCACGACACATTTTAATGCAGATACAATTATATTATAATGCTTTAAAAATATTATTTAGGAGACATTTTACCTTATCATGGAGTCTGTAGGCAAATATGCTAGCCTCCCACACAACAACTATGTGTGTTTCTGACAGAACCAATGACGCACATCTGCTGCACTGCCCAGTGTACCACTCAAGATATGTGACATTCATCCTGATTATCAGAAGGTTTTGTTGTTTTTCTGATTAGAGTAAGAGAAAATCAGAATTGGAAGGGACCTTGAAGTTCTTCTAGTCATTATACTCTCTTCTTTACACTAAAACAAAGCAATCAGCCAACAGCAATCAGCTTGTTTAACTTGCTAGCCCAAAAATATGTGGCAACATCCAGATTTTTAATCCTTTGCAAAAAGCCAACAGGGTGGGGGGGGGTCATCTGAATTTGGAGTGGAGGGGAAATGAGGTTCCACAGGGCAGGTCTAGTGACAGAGAAAACACAACTCCTAGACCTCATAAGATGACACTGTTTAATAGATGGGTGCTGTAACATTTCTGGTGTGATGAGCAGAGACAATCGGAGATGGGTGGTTCCAGAAATAACCCTGTTCCATGTGGGGTTTTATAGCTAACTGCCAACATCTTGAATTATACCTGAAGGCCTACTGGAAGCTAACCAGCTTGTGGGGCACAGATGATACATCAATGCATCATGGACCACCCAAAATTGCCCATATTGCTACATTTTCAATCAGTTGTAGCTTCTGTGTCCTTCAAAGAGATGTGTTTGTTTTCTTGGACATAGGAGTAAAGCTGCCTTGGCAGATAGGTTTTTAAATTGGTAAAATTCTATAATGCATAAACTTTGAGCATTAGGTCAGATTTTGAAAAAAAAATCTGATTAAAAGATAATTTATTATAATTCAGTGCATTTGAATGCAGAAAAAGCAGTTCCTCTTTTCTGTGCAACCTTAAAATAACTCTTAAAATCACTCATAATTATTTTTTCTGTGTATTTCCTTCTTCTTCCTCATTAACCTACCCAAACCATATATTGCACAAACCTCTAATATTTTAGCCAAGCCAGCTAGGATTTGTTTATTTAGGTAAAACTACTGCACGTTGTTGGGGTGACTTTACAATATTTCTGTAAAGCAAAGCAAAAAACATAGAGTCAAACTGAGATGGAGCTGGAAATTCCTATAATTTGGCATAATCCATGTTGTATTGACCTCATGTTGTATGGCCAATAATTTGTTGGTTATTTATCTGATGATTAGCATGAGCTTTGAAAATGGTATTCTACAGAATACCGTTTGTGGTGTGCATCAACCTCAACTTCTACAATCTAAAGATACAGAGCAAACTAGTGTGTTTGGAAAGTGGAATAAATGAAGCCCAGGGACAATAAATAAACTTAATTAAAGAAGGAATTTATGTGATCAGAAGAATAAAACTTTGGAAGCAGAGCCCTGGGAGCATCCAAGTAGTTTTTTTTTTGTTTTTTTTAATTTTTATTTTATTCAATTTTTATCCCGCCCTTCTCCTTACCGGACTCAGGGCGGCTGACAGCCTTATAAAACAGATACTACAATAAATACTAATTTAAAACCAAATTAAAAAGAAATATTTGCTATGGCCTATATAATTAAAATTTCACTTAAAACCCCACTAAAAATTCCCTAGGCCAATCCCGCTTGTTGGAAGAGCCNTCCCACCGAGAAGGCCCTCCCCCTGGAGGTCGCCAGCCGGCACTGTCTGGCTGACGGCACCCTGAGGAGACCCACTCTGTGGGAGCGTACCGGCCGATGGGAGGTAATCTGCGGCAGAAGGCGGTCTCGGAGATATCCAGGTCCGATGCCATGTTGAAATATACTTAAAATTTATATTTCAAGGTATGCACCATACCTTGCTTGTGTGATGAAAGTCAGTACAAGTCTGTGCATTTCTTTGACTTGTCTGCTGGTTCAACTGTAAGAACAGAAGTAAAAACCAATATAAAAGCCAGAAAAAAAATGACCCTGATGTGTAACCTCTGTTACACTGATTAATTTCATGATGAATCTCCTAATATACTTGTAGTTAGTATATTAATACTAATATACTCATTTCATACAATAATGTGCTTAGAGAAAACAAACTTTTACAAAGTGCATCTTTGTAATTCTCAGTTTTTTTACAATTTCAGCTTGTGGCCAGACATTTCTGACATGAAATCAGTGTGCAGTCCTTGGTGTTCTTGAGCTTGGTTGTCTGCTTGCGCAGGTTGTAAATGACTCCTTTTTAAAAAGAATGTATAGTGTAAGCAGGATAGACAGGAAGAAGACTAGCAGAGTGCTAGGAGTCAGGAGACCCTATGAAAACCCCTTAATAGCACAATACGTTGACAGACTCGACCATAGTTTCAATCAGAAACACTGAACATTCTAGACCAAGTTAAATCCAAAAATACTTGGCATTCAAACAAATAAGCCATCAAAAGAGAAATAGAGACTGTTCAAAACAGAAATAAATAGAAATAAAAAAAAGTTAAGAAAGGGACAAAAAGACCAACACTCAGATAAGCAGGGATTAAACTAGACAAACAAGAAAACAATACCGTCATCAAGGACTTATCAAGGAGAAAATCACATCAACAACAACACTGGCAGGGCAAGCTCCTGAATCAAATTCCACACTCACTGGCACTGATGATGTTACCTAGTCTGATAGTAAAACATCTGGAAACAAACAACCAAGCTCAAAGAGGATCAAGGACTCCACAGTCCCCAGCCTGAACTACATATATTTTTTTCTACTGATTAGCAGTCAATGCTGAATGAAAAGAAATTACATTCTCTATACAAATTACAAACAGGAACAAATTGAAAAGTTGATTCACCAGGAAGTATTCCCTCCCTTCTTTGTTATCTGGGTAATTTGCTCCCCAAATTCCTGATATGTAACCCACACGTAAAGGTATGTGCTCATTCCAATTAATACATAGAAGATAAGAGGGACAATATTCAGGATAGTTGTGTAAGTGTTATTCAGCCTATCTCAGGGGTGTCAAACTTGCCACGTCAGGTGATGTGTCGTGATGTATCGCAACTTTTCCCCCATTGCCGGAGCTGGGGTGGGTGTGGTTTCGGCATGACGCATCCGGCCCATGGGCCGGCAGTTTGACACCCCTGGCCAATGTCTTCCATAGAGCCAACTTAATTGAGCTTAGGTTGTTTGAAAGCTGAAGGTATATTGTAATGAGTCAGCTATGGAAGATTAAATTCCCTTTTCCACAAAGACTTGTTTCCCACCTACATCTTGGGCAAACCTGGGGCTACCTGGCTTCTACTTCATGCTTTGATTCTTGAAATTATCTAACAAATTGTGTACTTTATGCTCTTTCTCAGACAACACTGAAATTACAGCCCAGCTTTCACTGCCTAAGATGAAACAAGAAACATCTTGTTTCATCCATGATTGATTATTAACATTGGTAATTTCTGTTCACTTTCAGAAGTAGCTGTGGAAGTTATCTGGGGGAAAATAGATTGACCTTTAAAATTATTTTAATCATAATTTTAGTAGTAGCAGGATGTTACATTCTGTGCAAGTTTTGCAACATATGAATAACTTCAAATGCAACAATGCAAGTAGAAAATTATACATGCATAAAAAGTTATTTTGTTCTTTTTATTACTTTAATATATTTGTTTGACTTTTTCCATGTTAAAATAGGTAGTTTATATGCATATCTTCTCTCCTAATTTGTAAAACTGCAGGAAACTCCTCTTTATTATTAAAGTCTCTTTCTGCCTATCAGGTAGTATTTAAATTGAATGCTAATATTTCAATATTAATTCTATCTCATTTAATAACATAAGTATAATTAGTTCCGTTTTTTCTAGGAGAAATATACAGTTGTGCATATTGCCACATTGTTTTAAAAATTAAATCTCTTCCCCTAGAGCTCGCATATCTCCTTTCCAATTCTTTGTGCTTTAACTTCTTGTGGCTGTATATATCTTAGCTGCAGCTTTTCAATGAATATGCACTTTGGCTTTGTGGTTGAGCTTTTAAATCCCATGTTCGATAAGTGAAGGGCTTTAAAGAGCTAATTAAAGATGTGGTACAGTTGGTATATAACATTTTGTCTTTACAAGGCTATTAGTAAAAACGACAAGATTTACCTTTCACTCCTAGCATCTTGGATAGAGTGTGCTTGAAAACAGTCTGTGGTTTTGCTAAGCAGTGCAACAGAGAAGGAAAAAACAACAACAAAGGGGCAAAATACTCACTGCAGTTGCCTTAATTGGTCCACAAAGATTTTGCTTTCTGAATACTTTTGAATGTATCTTACAGATTTTTGGCTGCTATTTCATATTACTCAAGATTTCTGTACGATACGGTCATTCTGAAATTATTTTTGGGATCAATTTGAAGGAATCTTATCATGTCTTTCAGGAAACAAAATTTTTGAAAAAAATTGTTTTCCAGTATTTATACATAACATATCCTCTTATGCTTTTGGTCAACAGCTGATTCCTATATAGGACTGTTTTCAGTTTTTAATATGCATCATATATTTTTTTTCCAAATATAATTTTTATTGTTTTCATCATAAAAAAAAATATCACACATATTCCACAATGCTATAAAGAAAACCCCACCCCCCACCCACCCACCCCCCGGACTTCCCAAACCTAATCCCAGGATACTATTCAGATATAAGTAAACTACTATTAATATCCCTAACTCCACAAAATATTATTCTACATGAATAGGTGAAATATATAGAAGAAGAAACAAGTTAACTAAAAACCTAAATTATATTCCACCATTCT